>NC_056739.1:1536270315-1536487815 GCF_019279795.1 Protopterus annectens | reverse complement strand
ACAAATTTTCTGTGGAGAAATGGTGTTTATTTTACTTTTTGGGGCTGTTTAAGTGTTTAAGCTGCTTCTTACTTTATTTTATGTGAAACAAGTGATGTTAAAAGACTTTTAAAATTTATTGAACAGGCACCATTTTTGGCTTGACCATGGAACAAACTGCTGGTCCCATGATCAGTCCTTCTTCTAGCCACAAAAGGAAAAAAAAAATTGCAAACATCCTTTGCCACCACAGCAGGCTTACAGTTTGCCTCAGCAGCAAGTGAATGACTCTTCTATGGCCATTTGCTGTACCTCAGGCCAGTCATCTTTTACCTTGGATCCCTCTGGTGTAGCACCTACAACCAATATCGACTGGGGATTATCCATGTCCTCTTCAGCTGTTGGGCTGCCCTGAGTGGGCAAGATAGAGAGATGCTGTTGTCAGTCTTGGGAGAGGGAACAGGAAAAGTGTCCCTATTTTGCCAGGATGTTTGCCCATCCCTGGGGGAGCTACTGCTGGTATTAATAACACTATTTGCTCCAGTTTTCCTGTCAAAAATAAACAGAAAACTAAACACATATCTAGTCCTCCTCAAATTTTTTTAGATAGGAGTAGCTTACTGAGTCTGGCGTAGGGATGAATTTAGACTATTGGTCTTTCATAGTTTCTGGTAAAAATAAGAGAGATACCTTTTTTTTCTATAGAGATTCAAGAATCAAAATCTGATCAGGAAGATGAAGGTACAGATAGGGGGTTTTCTCCTCAGATATCTGCTTCAGAGTCTGAGGAGGGCTCAGTTTCTGATTCTCCCCTGTGAGAGTTTCTGTTTCTCTGAGACCAGTGTTTTCAATGAGAGAACACTGAGGTTTCTCTGTCCTTCATAAAATACTATGAGCTGTAACAAAAGGAATTTTCAGAACCTTCACCCATTCCTCCACTTCTGTCAGCTTTGGAGGATATGTTTACTGCCTACAGTTTTTCTGATAATTCAAACAGCTGCCCCTAAAAAGGCAGATAGGCTGTAAAAAGTTCTGTAATCTTTTAGGTTTTTATGCAGTCTTCCCAAACATGAGCCAGCACCTATAACTTTAGTTAATCCTATTGCTGCTAAGCATTTACTTAATTCCAATCCTGCTCTTTCAGATAAAGATGGGAAAATGATTGATAAGTATAGGAAGAAAGGGTATGCTTCTGGAACTTTGTTTTTCAGAATTCTGAATTGTCAGGCTCAAATGTTAAAGTTTGTTCTGACTAATGTGGAATTAAGAAGAAGACTGTGTCTGCAGTTTCTTCTTGTACGGAACAATCTGCTTTAAGTTATTTAGTTTCCTTAGTTGTACAAGTTACTGCTCATTGTCTGCAGTGTGCGTATGATACAATTGATACTTTCTCCAAGGCTATGGCCACTGGTACAGTTTTAAGGAGTTTTTCCTGGCTGCCTACCAGACAATGCTAAAAATGAAATGTTAAATTCTCATTTATAGAGATTTAGCTTTTTCCCACTCTCTGCTGCAGAAGTGATCAAAAAGTGTGATGAAAAGGGGAAGCTGATTCAGGGAATCCCTAAGAATTTCAGCCTTTTTTCAAAATTGTGAAAGTGATTCTCTAACCCCTCACCCAGTTTTGGCAAAAAACAATATAAACAGTCTCAAAAAATGCAGGTAACCAGGTGTTTAAGAATAAATCATGGGGGGGGGGGGATCCAAAAAAAGTGTTCTGGAACCTTTGAAAACCATGGACAGTCTAACAAATTACAGTAACGAAGCGTTTTTTTTTTTTGCTTTACTCTATTTGCCCTGCATATGAGTGTTTTTGTTATCCCAGTACAGAACTATATTTATAGCATATTGTGGCTTTAAATAACAGGTAAAATGCTACTTTATTCACTAATGTGAATATTGTCACATGCTATGTGTACTTTAAGTAACCTGTTTGGCAATTAGAGTAGAACTTACTGTAACCTCCGAGGGATACAAGTGACTGTGTTTCTGCATAATATCACTGTTATTTCTAACTTTTGGTTGGAGAATTCTAAATTGTGTGTAGCATCTTAGTAGTTACTTGTGTTTCTGTAGCATAGCACTGTTGTTATTCCTGACTTTTAGTGGAGAATGCTAAATTGTAACTAAGATCTAGCATCTTAGTAGTAACTGTTTTCTCTTCATAACCTTACAACAATACTTAATAGTGTAGTGTATGTTACAATAGCTTGGTATCAACTTCAGTTACATTTTTTTCTCTGCTTTCCTTGCATTTTGTGTTACTGATAGAATTGTACTGTTTCTTACAGGGTATTCTGCTTCATCGCCTGTATCCTCTATCTTAGTTACTTGGTAGTCAGAGTGTTTTAAAACTGCAGACCTAATATTTACCTTTTCCTTTTTATTTCCAGTCCCCTCAGCAACAGTTTTATTCTGTGTCTTGGCCAACCTCCAATAAACCAAAGACTGTTTGGTTGCCCTCCACTGTGAGACCCTGCATCAGCGGAACTTTTTGGTCAGCTCAACTTGATCTGACTGATGGTTTGCGAACATGAAAAGTACTTTGAAGATTTGGAAGCATGCTGGTTGTTACAAGCTATGCAGGATATAACCCATACAGCAGTGACCATTCAAACATCTAGTTTTTTTGGTAAGTTTGCTTACACAACTGTACATTCAAATGTATCTGCACTATGCATTTGTGTTGCATTATATTTCAGCTTAAGAATAACTCTGTTTTAGACAAAATTAATTCAACACAGATGCATTTGAATGTGTAGCTTTGGCTCCGCATTCATTCACCTTCTGAAAACTATTTGGCCAAGCTACTAAGAGGTTCTTTGCAGCTTGTTTATGGCCAAGTTGCAGACTTAGTATTACTGAAAAAAAATCTCTTGCATCTCTAGATTAATCAAGGCAATCTTCTGTGGTGGAATCATGTCAAAAGGTTCAGTTATAAATTCAAGTGAGCGGAAAGTCTTTATTCTGATGATTACCCCTTTTCCTACACATGGATAATATTCTTTACTGAATACCAGTCTTATGCTAAGTGATGTGTAATTCTTGCACACTCCTTGGATTATTTTTGCTTCTTGTCCATTATGGTGAAACGCTGTTGTGGTTTATGATCCAAACTTATTGTTAGGCTGTCTAAGACGGGGTCAGAAATTCTAGGCTGTACTACACAGTTTTTTTTTTTTAAGTGGGCAACAGTTTATTAGAAGAAATGTAGGCAAATATATTCAGTGGTGGTAAGATTAAGTTAGATTCCATGACAAACAAATTCAAACTTCAGACACTAAGGACATGATAAGCATTCATGACACAAAGCTCTGAATTTCAATGTACTCTGAAAAACATTAGAAGAAAAAAGTTTGCAAATCCAAAAGTTTACTAAGTTTTATTAATTGTAGGAACTGAGATATGTTATCACTCCATAAAATCTAACTAATTAACCACATCGACAGATGGAGAGATTGATATAAGTATTAAAACAATCAAAGCTAGCAAAAAACAGCATGTGTGGGTGAGTAGTTGAATACACACTCATGTTAAATATGTTTATTTTTTTATGCAAAGTGGTACGGCGGAAAGCATAACAGTTTTGTTAATTGCTGTGTTTTTGAAATGCAAACAATATAAAAATATTATTGTTTTAATCAAACTTGATTTGTGTACTATTATGCTTTTTTAATATAAAGAAGAAAATAATGGATGTGTTTGTACACGTCAGGTGTTGGCTAGTTTACTGACTTCAGCTATTATATGCGTTTCTTCCTAATTCTCTTCCTTTAAACTGATTATGACAACCAAAATTCAAACTGCTGTTATTAGTTTATTTTATGCATGTATTTGTGATGCCTTACTTTACTCTCTTTTTCAATAAAAGAAAAAAGCCTTTTTCAAAACTGGTGGTAAACAGTATGGGATTCATCATTATTTGTGTTTTTGTTGCAGGGAGTAAATGTACCAAGCATCCCTCAACTACCATTAAAATATTCTTGTGATAGCTGTGCATTTTTTGTATTAATTACTAAAGTTGGATATGTGTGTGTGTGTGTGTGTGTGTGTGTACATATATATATATATATATGGCTTCAAGCTCAATGCCAAAAAGTGCATTGTCCCCTTTGGTACGGTAGTATACTTAACACCGAAAGTGTGATAAGAGACCTTGGGACACAGGTGGACAGTAGTCTCTCCTTTGACAATTACATCGCCACAGTAGTCAGGAAATCCTTCTACATAGCACACCTCATCACAAAAAGTTTCTCATCCAGGAAAAAAAGAGGTCATTGTTCCCCTGTACTCATCACTCATTAGACCCATTACAGAGTACAACGCCCCTTTTGGTATGTACCTCACAAGACATCTACAACACCTGGAAAGGCCACAGAAATACCTCACAAAGAGGATTACTGGCCTCAAACAGATGCCCTATGCAGACCGTCTCAAAAAGCTCCAGCGTTACTCCGTCGCATATCGCCTACTCAGAGGTGATCTCTGCCTAACATACAAAGCTATGTCAAACCCAGAGCTGCTGGACATGCTCCACTTAAATCCCAATACCTCCGTGCTACACGCTCTAGGGACATAAACCTTTTCACCACAATAAACAGAACATGCCGGAGGAATAGATTCCTGTCCCACAGACTTCCCATACTCTGGAATAAACTACCTGTCTATATCAAACAAAGCTCCTCATTAGTACTCTTCAAGAAAAATCTTGATGATTGGATGGGAAATAGGAAATTCACCCGGGGATCACCGCTGTGGCTCTGCTCAACAGTGGCACAGGAAAATAATTTTCTTGGGTGGCAAAAGCCAGAGTACCTTTTTGGATGGGCTTGTATAGGCCCAAGGGACGATAGCCTAGTACCTACCTATGAACATATATATATATATATATATATATATATATATATATATATATGTGTGTGTGTGCGTGTGTATGTGTGTAAATACACACACACACACACACAAACATACTCATATATACACCTATATGTGTGCGTGTGTATGTTTTTTGTCAATTTGCTTTAAAATGCCTGTCTTTCTTATAAGTTTATAGAGCATTTACAGTAAATATGTGTCAGCAATGTGTCTTTGTCTTCATTTGTCAGTGCATACCAGACTTGCACAACATTGTTTCCATTGCAATTAATATGCCTGTTTACTACTGACTCTGGGCAGCAACATTCGTTCACACATTTATTACACACAGTCATGTAGTGTAGTACAATAATGCCATGTGTGTCTCACTGCTGGTCCATCGCTTTCCTGAAAAAGACTTAGTCCCGGCAACACTATAAATGTAAAAGTAACAGTTGAAGAAGTCTAAGCTTTGAGTTTCTTAAGATTAGAAAGTTCCAACAGCCAAGATACTAGTTAAGGAATAATTGCTATGGCTTTGGGAGTATATCCCCCACAGAAATTCCGACTCATCTAGTACATGAGCATAATAAACACCGGGTCAAGGATAAATTGGTTAGAAAATCCAGGAAATGAAGATGTGTGATGCATGAAATGAGCTTTTCAGCTGTTCTCTTCAGCCTATAAGTGGTTCTTTTGTTCACTATGGGAATCCAAACATCTGTTTGAAAGGAATTATAACTTCAAATGTGTTAGCTGATTTTTTAGAATGGCTCAGTGAATAGACATATTTCTATGTACTGGAAATCTGTGCATTGCTTAAAACTGACTCTGCTCTTCTGAAACCGGTAGCTACAAAATATACATCTCATCTGTGCAGCGTCTGCAGACCTGTACCTAGCTAAACCACATTTACCGAACTGCAGTGACATGTGACAAAGACACACCAGTACATAAATTGATTTTGTCTTTTTCACAGAATGCACAAAGGGATGTGCAAATGTCATTTTATCATTTTATATGGTAGTTTGCACATTTTCTGCCATTAGAAAATTAGAACCTGAAAAGAAAAACAGCAGTCAAGAAATAAATTCAAACCAAAGTGGCTTCTTGCAAAACATCATAAAAAGCTGCAAAACATAAGAACATATAAAGGAATAAATGCATATGATATAGTGATAGTGAACAAAGGAAGTGTAAGCACAAAGTCAATTAAAAACATGCCTTTGGGGATTCTTAGCTTGCCAAACTCTGAGACAGATGTGAGACAGAAGATATTAACATAACAGAAAAAATCAGTCAAATTTCAGAAGTATGCGAAAGAAGTAAGCATAACAAGATATAAAAGATTAGCCCCTAGATTCAGAGAATTCCTTTCTACTTGCACCAATTGTCCAATGCATATTGGTCAATTAGTGTCACAGACATTCTTATTCAATGTTGTTGTTGTGTCTTTTGGCTTTTCCCGGTTACGCGTCGCCACAGCGGAACTCCAGTCCGTTGATTGGCAGTAGATTTTTACATGTTGAGTTGCCAGCCCTGACACACAACCTTCAACGAAGGTAAGCCCATGCATGCATGTTTCCACACAGAAGACGCTCTAGCTGAGAATCGAACAGGACAACGTCTTACTGTGAGGCGACAATGCTACCTCAGCACCAGCAAATGTCTTTTTAGTGAGCCTGAGAATCTAACGATTCAAAGAGATAGTATGCAAAGTAAGAGCAGAGATAAAGCATCTGAAATCATGCAAACTAGGCCTTGTGGTACTATCTGGACACAATCTACAAGAAGAGAGAGAGAAGGACAGATTCTAGACCAAATAACTTTAGCATGGTAGCATGCCTTTGAGACTATCTTGAGGTACAGCAAATAATAAAACAATATTAACCTCCATAAATGAGGCAGAGGAGTTGTGCTGTATAAGAGACAACATTATAAAGGAATTTATATGTTTTTTAAATTTTTGAGTGGAACTGCCTCCTACCCCTAGAAAGGTGTCAGGAACTGGGAAAAAACACTATCTCAATCATTTAAAACCACTAGCATTAAACACTAACTTTAAGCAAATATCCATTAAGGTTCACTGTAACACTTTGTGGTGCCATGTGTATCCTCACTAGCAATTCCTTATTGGGCATATTCTGCTATACCCATACCTCTCAACTGTTCAGATTTTTACAGAATGTCCAGATTTGTGTCTCATATTTTTGGTCTATTTTTCATAAAATTGTTTTTTTTTTCTGGCAAGTGACTAACAAATCATTGAGGAATGAATTCACAAAATGACAGAGAATTGAGTTTCACACTTCATATCCTTCAGAAAATTCATGCTAATGCAATACCTGTTATTCTATCAACTTTCTAAGTTTGTAAGAGCAATATTTAAAAAGTGTCCCTATTTTTGGGCCTTTGTCTATCCCATTATTTAAGGCTTTGTCCAGATTTTTTGCTCTGAGAGGTTGAGAAGTATGGCTATACCTGCTTCCTTGACTGCTACTACTAATTAGTTCTGGCTAATGCTGGCCTTGAGCATCCTAATCTGTTTTTTTCAGTTAACGGATATGATTGTAGTTGAGCTCCAGTAGAATTCATATAAGGAGATGTGCTTTCCAGATTGTTTGATGATTATTAGCAGCATCATTTTATCTTTTCTGGAATGCAGACTGGTAAAAATATTGGATGACTGTCAGAGGCCCTATTGTGGTATTTAATGCAGCCTTCTTCATGAAGTTGAACTGCTGCAATTGTCTATATCAAGGACTTCCTAAGATTGAACAGCCACAAGTACAACTTATGCAGATTGTGGTTACCAGGTTACTACTGTGACCCTATGTGCTGATAATACACCTGTTTTCTGTTCTTTGCAGAGGCTACTCGTCACCCTTAAAGATTTTTTAGTGTAAGGAGTGCCGTGAAAATGCACTAATATCAACAAAAACAAAGTAGTTAAGCACCACAGTAGCATGGCACCCAGTCTTAAAAACTGTCAAACATCCTCCCCAAGCAGTTAAGATCAAGTCTCACACTAATCAATAACAAACAGTAGTGCTGGCCTGCAAACCACAGCAGGACAATTCAAAACACATCTTCATTTCTACTTGCTGTGCCTTCAGTCTATCCTTGACTTTCTCACAACATATTGCCCTAACATGTATTGCTGTCCGTTTGAAGTTGCATGTTAAGTGCTCTACCAGCTATGAAAGTCAGCAAAACACTTTGTGTTTTTTTTTCTTTTTAACATAAAGCTTCATGCTCTACAAAGAATTATGTTTGGGTGTCTGATCATTACCCTGCATTGTTTGTTATTGACATTGATGCAGAGTTTCATCACTTTGAACTTCGCTGTCAGGGTAAATTTTTTGTCATCCATGCCTTAAACACATAATAATGTGGTTATGATCTGAGACCTGATCATAATACTGTGCGTCTTTGACATTTATGCTTTATGCAGTATAAAAGGCAGTCTTCTAACAACCTGATAAGCGAGAACCACCTGTCTAGAAATTTATATTATGGAAAACGTCAGGGGTCATAATAACTTCAGCTGGACAGTAGGATTCAAGTTCCTTCAGTCATAGCACTAATAATAATCTGTCTTGGTGGCTAAAAAAGAGATCTTCCTTATTAAAACAACACTACATCATAAAATGTGAATGAGCCACAGCTATTCTATTTGTTTTATTTTAAGTTTGGGTGTTTATTGTATATTTTATCATTTTAAGCCTTGCTCTACAATTGTGTATAGAAATGCCCTCCAGAAATAAAATCTCATTTCATTTGAATCACTGTGATAAACACAAGGTAGGAAAAGAATGGAAATTACCACATGCAGTAACAGTAAACAGGAATGACTTGATATGTGCAGAGTACAGGGGAGAGAGAGCTAACTGATTACTGTGAATGCACTTCAGTAATAAGGAAGAACATTTTAGTGGCATAGTGCTTCTTAGCAGGCACGGCCAATAGAGAGACTTTATTCAGTAAAAAAATGATGTACTTTTGCTGCCATTTCACAAATCTTTTTTGGCCACAGTAATACTGGTTTCAGCACTTTATGGAATTCACCACTTACCAAACACACAGAGTGAACAAGATAAGTGTGATGAAAACAGATGGAGGAATATAAGTAAATGTCAACTTAAGATGGAACAGAAATGCAGACAAATGTATAACATCTTAAGGGCTCAAAAAAATATAATGGTAAAGTAAAAAAAACACAGTGTAGTACAGTCTGTCTCACTGTCACAGCTAGTTCCAAGGTAAACACAGTGTAGTACAGTCTATCTCACTGTCACAGCTAGTTCCAAGGTAAACACAGTGTAGTACAGTCTGTCTCACTGTCACAGCTAGTTCCAAGGTAAACACAGTGTAGTACAGTCTGTCTCACTGTCACAGCTAGTTCCAAGGTAAACACAATGTAGTACAGTCTGTCTCACTGTCACAGATAGTTCCAAGGTAAACACAGTGTAGTACAGTCTGTCTCACTGTCACAGCTAGTTCCAAGGTAAACACAATGTAGTACAGTCTGTCTCACTGTCACAGATAGTTCCAAGGTAAACACAGTGTAGTACAGTCTGTTTCACTGTCACAGATAGTTCAAAGGTAAACAGTGTAGTACAGTCTGTCTCACTGTCACAGCTAGTTCCAAGGTAAACACAGTGTAGTACAGTCTGTCTCACTGTCACAGCTAGTTCCATGGTAAACACAGTGTAGTACAGTCTGTCTCACTGTCACAGCTAGCTCAAGGGTAAACACTGTGTAGTACAGTCTGTCAAACCGTCACAGCTAGTTCCATGGTAAACACAGTGTAGTACAGTCTGTCTCACTGTCACAGCTAGTTCCATGGTAAACACAGTGTAATACAGTCTATCTCAATATCACAGCTAGTTCCATGGTAAACACAGTGTAGTATAGTCTGTCTCACTGTCACAGCTAGCTCCATGGTAAACACAGTGTAGTACAGTCTGTCTCACTGTCACAGCTAGTTCCAAGGTACACACAGTATAGTACAGTATGTCTCACCATCACAGCTAGTTCCAAGGTAAACACAGTCTGTCTCACTGTCACAGCTAGTTCCATGGTCAACACAGTGTAGTACAGTCTGTCTCACAGTCACAGCTAGTTCCATGGTAAACACATTGTAGTACAGTCTGTCTCACTGTCACAGCTAGTTCCATGGTAAACGCAGTGTAGTACAGTCTGTCTCACTGTCACAGCTAGTTCCAAGGCAGCTGATGATCCCCTTCCATTTTTACTCCTCAATCAGCTAATTACAGTCTCCCTTAAATATCTTTGGTGACCTATACTGTTTGTCTCTTTCTCTCTCTCTGTCTCTCTCTGTGTCTGGCAAGCCATTCCATGCCCCTAGTAATTCCCTGGCTTTTTGAATCATTTTGTTTTTCAGCTGTTGCCAATGATTCCTACAGCACAGAGGTCTGTGGTATTACTTCACATCAGCCACCATCTTTCTCACTATTTTAGTAACACTAGTCAACATATCTTGTATACCCCCTTCCTGCTATGAACCAGTTTCATATGTTATCCATTTTATTCTCAATATTCACAGTACCTGTATGCAAATTTAAATACAATGCATTGCTTTCTCTGAAGATGCCCGAAATATGTTGTCACATTACTTCAGAGCACCTTAACTCAGGACGAAGGAGTTGCTCATCCCAATGAGCTTTGAATTTTGCTGTGTTCTTGGTTGAAGTGTTGGTGTGGTGCTGTGGACTATTAAAAAAGTAGAAAAGAAGATTTTGGTGCCTTATTTCCTCCACAAGTGACTTTGTTTGGTGGAGCATTGCATAAGCCTCAGAACTGATGATTGTATCACAGCATTTGCTCTGCTTGGTTACAAAGGATTAGTGCAGATGTATCTTATCAGTAGTTAGTGAATTATTCTCTTATTATCCACTATGTAATGTGTACCATCTAAAGAATGGACTGAATGCAACTTCAAAAGGCCTACACATACCTCTCATCTCTACATATTTTTGCAGAATGTCAAGAGTTTTGCCTAATATTTTTGTCTGTTCCTCATAAAAATTGTGATAAATATGTACTGCGGTGGTGGTGCTGCGGTAGCGTTGTCGCCTCACAGTTAGACGTTGCCCATTCAATTCTCAGTTAGAGCATCTTCTGTGTGGTGACATGCATGAATGGGCGTGCCTCCATTGAAGGTTGTGCATTAGGCTCGGCAAGCCAGCACGTAAAACTCTACTGACAATCATTAGCGAACTGGAGTTCCGCAGTGGCGACCCCTAACCGGGAAAAGCCGAAAGACACAAACTGTATTTTTGTGGCAAATCAGTGAGGACTGAATTCACTAATGGCAGCCATCTGAGTTTCAGACTTCATATCCTTCAGAAAAATGCATGATAACATAAGCTGCCTGTTGAACAGGGTGAGGAGGTGCTATGTCTAAGAACATCTGATGTTCTGAACACCCTGAGATGAATAAACCCAAGAAAAGCAGCTGGTCCTGAGAATATTATGGAAAGGGTACTACCCACCTGTCCACTGTACTAACAGATATATTCAACACATCCCTTCAACTAGCCACTGTACCAAGTGGTTTCAAAAATACAACACTTATTCCCTTACCCAAGAAATCTCAACCGACAAGCCTAAATGATTACCGGACAGTTGTTCTTACATCAAGAATAATTAAGTGTTTTGGTAGATCAAGAACCATATCTCTTCAAGCCTACCTGCAACACTGGATACATTACAGTTTTTTTATAGATCTAACCACTGCACAGGTGATGCAATAGCCATAGTACTTCATAAATCCTTCTCACATCTAGAGAACAAGAATTGCTGTCAGAATGCAGTTCATTGATTTTAGTTCTGCCTTTAACATTGTCATCCCCCAGAATCTGATATCAAACTTGATCCAGCTGGGTATCATCACCCCCCCCCCCCCATGTAACTGGATACTGAACTTTTTCATCAACAGATCCCAAAAAGTATGCATGGGAAATAACAGTTCAATCAGTATTACATTGACCATGGGTGTCCCTCAGAGCTGTGTCCTGTGTCCTCTGCTGTTCAACTTGTTGACGCATGACTGCATAGCCAAGCATGAATCCAACAAAATCATCACATTTGCGGATGATACCACTGTCGTAGGTCTTGTCTGAAATAGTGAGGAAACAGCCTAAAGGGATAAAGTGGAAAATCTGATAGGCTGGTGCGACAGCAACAATCTGGCCTTAAATGCAAAGTAAGACCAAAGAATTAATAGAGGACTTCAGGAGAACTCAGGAGATACATCAGCCTCTGGAAATTAAGGGGGTGGCAGTGAAAAGAGTCAAAAACACCAAGTTCCTAGGGGTGCACATCTCAGGTGACTTATTCTTGTCGACTAATATTAGCCTCACAGTAAAGAAGACACAACGTCTGCGCTTCTTACAGAAACTGAGGAAGGAAACCTGTCTCAGTCCATCCTCAAAGCCTTCTTCAGAGGGACCATCAAGAGTATCATCTTAAATAACATCATAGTTTGGTATGGTAACTGCAAAGCATCAGACTGCAAGGCTCTCCTGAGGGTAGTGAAGACAGTAGAAAAAGTCATTTGTTCCTCACTCCCATCCAGGGATGATCTGCATGAGATTCATAGGGCTAGGAAGATCATCAACAATCCCACTCACCCTGTCCATGGCATGTACTTTCCACCTTTTCTCAGGCAAGTGGCATTGTAGCTTACACTGCAAAACATCTGTACTGAACAGGATGTTCTTCCCTCTATCCATAAGGCTGCTGAACTTGAATGCCAGGCATGACAATTAGATCAATATGCCACTCGCTATGAAGCATCAGCTATAGTAATGACTCTGGCAAATTGCTTCAATAACTGGTACAGTTAGACTGATTTCTTATGCTATTACTTCCTGAATGTGCAATAGACAGGAGTTAGTCACCACACCACACATGTGCAATATGAACATCAGAATATATCATACTACAACTGATGAAATGCAAAATTCTAAGCAATCACAATGTGAAGTCAAAGTCTTGCAGTACCTACTAATATAATACTGCCCAATGTATTCCTGTCCAATTGTGGTAATTTATTGTGTTGTTAATATTTTAATTATTACTGTATGTGCATGAGTCTTACTGTCATTCAAATGGTGTGCTCATTGTTATGTCTTGCACAGGGACCAAAGCAATGTAATTTTGTTCAGCTTGCACTGCTGTGTATGTCTGATCGACAATAAAGTTTATTTTAACATTGACTTCAGGGGATTTTTGAAATTCATGGGGTTAATGAAGAGAATGTAATGGATAAAGATTTAGCTTTGGTCAACAGTAAACAGGGAAACATTAATAGAGGAGGTACACCATGGCTATAGAATAAAAAAAAAAATTGTAGTGCATGGAGAGGAATGATTATGCTCTGATATTCGGAAGAAGACAAAGCAGTTAAGAACCAGAGTAATGTGTGACCCGACATTAACAAGTGGTTAAGCAAACCCTGTTTATATTGTTAAGGTCAGGTCTACTGCTTGGCAAAAAAATTTGCCTGCACTGACTAGCAAATGACAATGGCAGAACAAAAGATTTGTTTCTGCCTGCTGTTTGTATCCCTAACATGTGTCTAACTTCCTGTAAAAACTTAGAAAGTCTCTTGAATAACAAGATGTGTTCACCTGTATAATGTGAAGAATACAAACTCTGAAACTCCAATGTGTCTCATTATTCAGTGACTTCAATACTCGGTTTATCAGAAAAAACACAGATTTTATGAGGAATGAACCAAAAATGTGAAGCAATAATCTGGACATGCTGTGAACATTTAGATAGCAGTGAAGCATTAAAGGTAAGTGCAAATGTGATGGACAGTTTTACACCGTCTATCTGACAGCATCCACTAGGTGTTTTATGGCTTGGTGGTGTTGAAAAGTTCTAAGCTCTAGTACATGGAGCAGATAAGGCTACAAAGATTTATGATTGTGTCACCGATCATAACCCTGTATTACGAGCTCTTCACAAGCTGCCAAGAACATCACCCTGAGAGCGAATTTCTTGGCATCCATGTCTTGAACACGTAATAAGCAAGTTACGATTCATGAGCGTCTCATAATCCTCTATATTATTACAAATTCACATACTTAATTTTAAGAAAACAACTTTTGGGATGAAACTGCGTAACTGTGCATGCAAAAGGTGAAACAAGACAATTATAATGTACTAAAAAAGGGGGAAAAATTAGGAGGATGTGACATTGAACATCAATGAAAATACACGAGAACTAAATAATTCATCTTGACAATGAATGAGAAAGTCTTCCTGGTTCCAAGTAAGCACTACAAAAAATATTTAAACTAATGACTGGAGAAGCAAATTTATGTAGAAATGAATTACCTGCAAGGATGTCTTAGAAATAGACATCTTTACTGATTATATTATTTATGCACCTGATATAGGTAAAATGTAAGATTATTCAAGCAACTTTAGTAGTCTCGGTGCAGATGGTGCTATTCAAAGTTGGAGTTCAGGTAATAAATTCAAGTTAATTTATCAAATAAAAACACTATACCATAAAAAAAAAAATCTGTATTTTACCAAAAAGGCAGGAACTTACTCCGTCTGATACTAACAGATGGTCCTATATTAGAGAATAGAAAGCTAGAAAAAAATTACTAACGTTAGTGGTCAAGATTCCATTTAATGTGCAGTTTATGAAGTCTTAATATTTTAAATCATAAATTAAAAAAATCTCAAAAGCACAGTCTTTAAAGAATTAAATAATTTAGCTGCATGTATTAAAACTTTGGGTTTAGTTCCCTAGGCTGTGGAAAATGTACCATATGTAATTACAAGTGGAAACATACAACATACCTTCATACTTCAATTTCTTTCTCTCTCCCTCATATTGAGCCTTTATTTATAAAAAAAAAATTACAAACACCTAACTTAAAACTCATCCATAACTATCTTCATGAATATGTAAATAGTAATATTTTTTGTCTCTTGAAAATTGTGAATAATCTCTAACAGCTTGCTTACTTGTCCAACATAACTCTTAAACTTCCATTTAGATGAATGTAAGTGCTTACAGGTGACTATAGGTAAGATCTCACATGCTTCATTATAATGTTTTGCTGAACAATTTGTATCTAATTTCATGCTATTCCCATTGTTTGTAACTACCAGTGTTCCAAGGTTGTGAAGACAACTGAAACATTGAATCTTTCTCATATGGAGTTTTGTTCCGTGCTGTCATGAGGATCATTGATGCCATCAGACCTGGAATTTTAAGAAACTCTTTTGTAGTGGCAGCTTCTTGAAGATAAAATCCCTGACATTGTTCTGATCAGTCAGGATTGTGTCTTTTGGTAAATAGGCCATATTTTTTTTTGTTTGTGTCCATCATACACCCTAGGCAGACAGTTCTTTGTGAGGGTACGAGACAGGGCATTGGTTGGTTCAACTTGAAGATGGGCACAATTGACATGTGATAATAAACATCCTTCAGATGTAAAGCCACCAGCTGCAGGGTGAGTATTTTGAATATGGGTATTTCAGAAGGTATTTAGGTATGTCAAATGTAATAACAGTCTCCACTACAGCTCCTTTTTGGGTAAAAAAAGATTCTGGTGAAAGTCCTTCTCCATTTTATGGTGATGCTTTCAATTTATAAAGGTGTACAGAACAGATGTGTCTGGGTTGCTGGGTGTGTGAGAATTTCCCTGAAGGGAGGAGGATAGTCTGTCTACTGCTAAGAGTATTTGCACTGAACTATTCTCAGTCTGAGACTATTTGTAGCCAGACTGCTGGGCTGAGCTAAAACCTGGAAGAAGGTAAAAGGGGTAGAAGGACAGGAGGAGGGGTTGGGATGCCGCAAGTCTTGGCATAGTCATTCTTTCACAGGGGGAAGATTTTTTTTTAGAAAGGAACCTGTTTTGTTTGATTTGCAAGCATTATCCTCTTGCCATTTCTTCTTGGTACCCCGACTCTTGTTAGACTAGGATTTTTGTTTATTTGTTCTGCCCATTGAAAATGAACACTTTGTTAAGGAAGAACCTGTGAATATGAAACATTCAACATACCCAGTGCATCAATTTACCTCTTTCATCCCACTGTTTGAGAATCTGAGCAGCAGCAGGACCAATCTTAAAGGAACATTCAAAATCTCATTTTTTAAATCCTCAGAAAAATTCCAGTCATATAACCAAGCAAACCTTATCACTAGTGTCTGTAACTTCCAAGTCAATGCTCAAAGCATGTTTCAAAACCTGAGTCACATTAGAAATAACCTTGTTCATGTAACACTTCTGTTCAGTAGGCAAAGATAAAGTCATCTAAACTGTAAGCACAATGCAATATAAATTTCTGCATGAAACCACAATAATTTAAAATTCTAAAGATTCATATGCTACTGAGGTTCTAAGCACTTTCCAATTTTATCCAGTGATGTAGGGTTAGAAGAATCCAAGGCTCACTTTTTAGACTTGGCAAATGGAGAAACTGCAGCTGGGTCAGCTATAAAGGCATGAAAAGAGCTACAGGATGACAGTACACCTTATATTTCCTCACAGTCTTTTTAGGAACTAGCTCAGAGGGGGTTTATGTGCAGCTTTTGTTGATTTTTTTCTTTTATTCTTTAGGTGCAATTGTATCTGATAGGTAGCAGTTGTGTCAGGGTCCATTAAGTCAGGGGAAAAACACCATCCAGAATAATACACTGACACTAGTAGGGGATGACTAAGGTCAGCAATAATAGAAAATATAAACCATGTTCCCAAACAGCAAATAGGATTAAACTGCATAAAATACAGCAGAAACAGTTTAAATTGTGCTAAGCCCTGTTAGCAGTGTAGTAAACACAGAAATGGCCAAAATACCAAGTCACCTTGTAAAGCTGAATGACTTATGTACCTCATATATATTGTAAAACAATAGTATTACTGCATGCCTGAAATATGCATGTTTATATTGTATTCTATTATATTTTGCTATATTTTTGTTAAGCTCATTTGCATATCATTAACAATATACTACTTAAACTAAGTTTACTGCTTGTACCTCAAGAATGTTCTTTTTGTTGTGGAGATTTTCTCCCCGGTCTCCTATGAAAACATTTTTTTTTTCAACCCAGTCAAACACTACCCGGTTAACAAATATAAATACATTTATTTATTTTATTTAACATTGGTTAACCGGGAAAGTTCGACTTGGAATGAAGCCAGTTTTCAGCAGTGGCTCCAAATGCTAAAAAATACCAAGTAAAATTCACTTGTCCTAGTAGTGGCAAAAAATTAAATATATGCCATTAAATCAAACAGAAACCTTTTACAACAGAGTAATAAGCCTTTACTTAAATATTTCCTTGTCAAAAATAAAAAAAAAAAATCTTCACAAAAATATAAATGGAGTAATTTCTGATACAACTGTGATAAATATCAATAAATAAAGAAAAAAAAGGGGGGAAATGCAATATCTTCCTGTCAGAACTTCAAAATGAAGCAGATAAACAAGAGAAACAGCAGGCCTCTTTGCATCCTGCCAAGAGACATTCACGTGTGTTCAACAGACAACACAGAACTTCAGTTTCTCAGTACAAGTCATAAACCACTTTACGAAAAACCCACATCTACTTAAACACAGTATTAAGCACACAACACTGTAGTAAGTCAAAATTCACAGAATAATTAACAATAGGGTGAGAGGATGGCATAATTGTTAAGGTGTTTACCTTGGAGACACAAGGTGCAGGGTTTGATCCTCACATAGGTAATTGGCTAGGCTTAAAATGGCCCATAAGGGAAGTTAGCCTAGTACTAATCTATGAACCTATGAACCTATATAGTAAACAGTAAGCATAATAAAATAAAAAGGTAACAAACATACAATAAAACAGAAAAAACGTATTCTATGAATAATAATAATAATAATAAAGATGAAGTTACTAAAGAGATCTTATCTAAGTCAAGAAACTATAATCTCCCAATGTAGGCTGCTGTCACAGGAGACTGAAAATTTGATTTTCTGTAACAGGGGGTTGACTTCCCAAATGAGAGGGGCTTAGCCAATCCCCTGTCATAGAGAGTCAGTGGAGAGAATTCAGAGCCCTGGAAACCTAATACTGTAGGGATGCCTGTGTAGGAACAGAACCCATATGCCACTGAGGCAGTGCAAATGATGACAATCTCATTCAGAAGATCAACCTTTTGGAAAGTTAAACTTCACATGGTTGAGAGTATATGATTGACTTTCTAAAAAGCTGAATCGCTTGTATAGAAATCACGGTACAGTGGGAATATAATTTGCAAGGGGCATGGGGAGTACAGAGTGAGGGGGCTTACCCTTCTGCAAGCAGACAGATTTTGGTTGTTTTGTTAAGTTCAACTTTTCAGAAAGTCAATGATATGGTCTTGACCACATGACATGTGTTCTTCTTTCGGCTTTTCCCGGTTAGGGGTCGCCACAGTGGAACTGCTGGAGTCTGCTAATGATTGGCAGTAGAATGTTTATGGGTGCCTGAGGTGCCAGCTCGACACCCAATCTTCAACGAAGGCACGCCCATTCTATGCATGTCTTTCGAATGCTACTCGACCATGGGGAGGACATGCAGACTCCACACAGAAGGCGCTCCAGCCGAGAATTGAACAGGAGAACCTCTTGCTGTGAGGCAACAACACTACCGCTGCACCATTGTGGCTTATCTTGACCACATGACATTTGACTATCCAAAAAGTCACTCTTCTTCTTTTTTTTTTTTTTTAAATATTTTTATTCATTTCCAAAAACAAGAAAACATGAATGCAGGTTATTTATGACAATGAAGTATTTACAAATTATTTAAAAATGTAGGCTAAAACCTCTAAACAGATATCAAACATTAAAACCAAAATAAAGTATTTACAAGGGTGTCTATTGTTGACATAATTGACTTTCTATACAACTGTTTCCTGATTATAATCTGCTGCAGTCATTATTCTCCAGTATTTCAGTTACTTTTGCCATGCTACGTATATCTTCTGACATAGATCCTAATGATTACGATCATCATTTACAGTAATAACACAAAAATATATAAGGACAATAAATGGTCTAATCACATGATGAGTAACAAATACATGGAAATGAATGGCAATTCCTATAAGTCGTAACAAAGTTAGAGTTCTCTGCTAACCTCAGACTTTATGACATCACATAATAATTTGTGATCAATGGGGTGCTGCATAGAAATAAGTTAAAAAAACATTATTTGCAGTAGTTATACAGAAAAAAGTGAACAGAATAAATGGGCCAGTCACTTAATGATTACCAAAGCCTTAGAAATGAATGACATTTCATATAAGACAAGGAAAATGAGTTCTCAACTAACCCAATTCTTTATGACATTATATAATAATTTACAGTCAACATGGTACTTCCCGATGGAATTGACATGATCATTCTATTGAATATAACACACATCATGCACACACATACACACACAGACAACACACCCACAATACACAAATGTGCACAACATAAACTACACCCTAGCAGTTACTCTCTCATTGTGTTGACATAGCTAATTTGTAAATGAAGGGAGTTCTTTCAGGAGAAACTGCAAGCTAAATGGATTGTTAGGAACAATGTCCCATAGAAATTAATTGCAGAATTTCATTTAATTAAATTCACAAAATATGTATTATAATTTTGTGATTCATGTAGGTGATGCATATAAAAAATTATATGGGAACTACATGGATTTTAAAAAAAGATTTTATCCATTCTTCATGACATCCCAAAAAAATATATTCATTTTGATAAAACAAATGTGTTCTCATCCTTACACAAGCTGGAAAATATTAATGTTAATATAATAACTATGGGATAAATAATCATATGAATGAAAGGTGGCAAAGGAAAATGTGGGTCATGAAATTTGTTTAACTTTACATAACTATGAGTGCTATATGGTTCAGGGACATTTTATTACTTTCAAAATGATTATAAACCATGGGACTGTGAGTTAAAAGAAAATGGTTGTTAATGAATTAGGTGTAGATGTGCAGAATTATACACATTATGTGTATATCCCAGCTGGGTAAACAGTGTAAAACTATGTAGTTGTGAGGGATACTTGCCACTGATGGGGTTTGAATCCCACCTCTGCAGACCAAATGTGACAGGCAAGTGGTACTTATTGCCTCAAAATGTTATGGTGAGAGTGGTACCTCTGTTGCCAAAGTGGGTGAAGTAATAGCAAGGAAGTCCACACAAGACTGTTACAATACTAGTTTACAAAGTATAACCTTGCATCAGGAGTATAAAGGGCATATGCACTTCTGTCCTGTGTATGGGCTTCCAACCTCCACACCCAGAATAGACTGTACACAGGCCACTTAAACAGCTGAATTTTTCGCCACTCTCTGTATGAACCAATGCATTCCAGTGCTCCGTTATCTATGCTTACTGTCTTAAATGCAAAGTTTTATTTTTAAACACAGACACACACATCTGCATTCAAAGGGAAATGTAGCACTTGGTCTTGTATTAAATATAACACCAGTGAAAGCCACATGCAAAAGACATGTTAGACTAAAAATAAGATATGACTGGATGTACTGCAAACAGACCCCCCTAAGAAGAAAATATAATTTGTTGTGCAGACCATGACACAAAGCTGAAGTTTACAGGTTTAAAATAAGAAGACTGTGGGAGAGGACATAAAAGGGATGTAGTGAGAGAACTGCAAGTTGAAAAAATAGTTGAAATGGAGGAGATTACAGACACAGGCTGGAAAATCATTATTATGTTTCATAATGTATGCTCTGAGGGGTGAAAGCAAGAAATAGAAAAAGGAAGATAAATAGGCAGATAAAGAAAATAAACAGTACAACTGAACTGTATGGTATGAAT
Source organism: Protopterus annectens (assembly GCF_019279795.1). Classification (NCBI taxonomy): domain Eukaryota; kingdom Metazoa; phylum Chordata; order Ceratodontiformes; family Protopteridae; genus Protopterus; species Protopterus annectens. Next base: position 1,536,467,112 of record NC_056739.1, on the reverse strand, counting down.
CAAGCAAAGTAATTGTCTTGCATATTCTGGAAGTGATTATGATTGAGTTGTTTATCTATGATTTCTACAATGTATGGTAAATTATTCCATGTGTTCCATTAAAAACTTACACATTTGAAAAGTTGACACACACTAACATTATATATATGCTTATTATACATGAAGGTAAAATGCAAAAGTTAAACCTGTATCTACGTGGTACAAAAGGAACATCACTGTGTATCAAAGAATATATATATATATATATATATATATATATATATATATATATATATATATATATATATAAAAGAGTGTAAATTTGACTGATATGCAGTTAAGAAACTAAAGGAGACAGTTATAAATGAAAAATTACCATTATAACTGAAAAATGCAAAATGTTTTTAGAAAGAAGAAGGGTGATAAAACAAGAAATGAAATCAAACTAAATACAAACTGCAATGAAACTAGGATAGCAAGACAGAACAAGTACAAGGTGCTGTGATGTTGTCTGAAGTACAGTACAGTGAATATGTCAGACATGCAATACTAGTACTTCAGCAGCAGCATCACCCCCCTTTTTTCCCATTTTCTACATGAGGTTGGGTACTGTGTCAAGTTTCACAACTTCTCTCTATTCAATACTACTCTCCTGCCTTCTTCAACACTCATGCCTGACTGTCACAAATCTTCTCTCACACAATCCATCCACCTTTTTGCTGGATGCCCTTGTTTCCTTCTGACTTCTTCCTGTCTGTCCCAAATCTTCTTCACCATTATAGTAGCACTAATAATACTAGTACTTACAAGAAATACATTAGAGGGTGCTTGTATATGAGCAAATTTCAATATCACTATTAAATCAGTACTAAAGACCATGATGTAGCACTTTCTGAAATATCATTTATTTTTGTAATCCTGTCTAGGAAAGACATTTTTGAACATCAACATGAAACTGACATATACTGTCAGCAATGGAGGAATCTTGCAAGGAACTCCTAAAAATACACACAAGGTAGGTGTTATGATGGGTCTACTTCTAAATTTCACACTTTCAAAAAGTCAACTTTCTTATGGCTGAGACCATAAGAGAGACATTTTGAAAGTTCATAATTTAAATAAAATAATAAAAACAAAAAAGTATTTTTTTTCTTACATTTTTGCTTTTTTTGCTTAAACTTTTGCCAGGGGCAAGCCCCCCTGCACCCCTATACCCCCCTATTAATTAAATATAACAACTCCAAGATTAAACCAACGTGAAGAAAATGGTAAATATACCATTCTGCGCTGTGCGCATACCTCTCAACTGTACAGATTTTCGCAGAATGTCCAGATTTTTGGCCTGTTCCTCTTTTTTCCTGGCAAATCACTGGAATGATGTCAGGATTGAAGTCACTGAATAAGGACATACATTTCAGTTTCAGACTTAAAATCCTCCAGAAAATGTATATTAAAACAAATCATGTTACTCTAGCAACTTTCTAAGTTTATAAGAGCAATATTTAAAATATGTCCCTATTTGTACCCCCATTTTGTCAAGCTTTCTCCAGATTTTTTGCATTAACAGGTTGAGAGGCATGGCTGTGCGGTGATCTCCATTTAAACTGTTGAATGTTCAAAATGTCAATCCTATGGTCTCGACCATAAGAAAGTCAATATTTTGAAATTTAGAAGTCGACCCATTGTGATATAACCAACTAATGCTTGGAGTGATATCTGGTATCAGGGAATAAATGTCATACATAACAATTCCTAATATGTACTGTTACCAAGATGTTATCTTTGTGACAGAGGAATAAAGAGAAGAAACATATGGATAGGATATTATATTGGAAAAGCAAGGTTGAACACTGCTGACAGCGTTTTAAAACTTTATTGGTAAAATCACAGGATAAGCGCTTTCGGGATAACCCTTCCTCAGATGAATAAACAATTACAAATACAAACTTTTATATGAACAACATCCAATCACATTCAATGAAATACGCGCCTATTTTTTAATATAGGCTTAATTGGTATCATTTCATTCAATCCTGGTTTCCTATTGGCCATCAGATTTACAATCCATGTTGTTTCCACTAGCTCAGTTTGAAGCTTAATATCTCCCCCCCTAGTGTTTAGTCTAACATTTGCAATGACCCTAAATTTAAATGTATGTGTAGGGAACATAACCACATGTCTGCATAGTGCATTTCTCTCATCATTATTTCTAATGCTTGAGAGATGTTGAAGAATTCTGATCTTAAACATGTTGTTTGTCTTGCCCACATAGAAACATGGGCACTGACAACATTCTGCTAAATAGACTATGTTAGCTGTACGACATGTAGCTCTTCCCTTAAAATGAAACACTTTATTAGTAATGGGATGTATAAAGTCAGTCTCTTTATTAATATGGGCACATGCTTTACATAGGCCACAAATATTTGTCCCTATTGAATATGGAAGGGGATACTTGATATTCCTTATTGATGGTTCCTTACAGAGTAGGTCTTTAAGATTTTTATTTCTCCTATATCTGAAACTAGGTTTTGAGCCCACAATACCATTTAGGCTGTTGTCACTGGTTAAGATGTTCCAATTCTTTCTCACTATGTTGCAAATATCACTAGTATTACTGCTATAGTTAAACATTAACTGTAACCCTTTGTGTGATTTTTCTTCCTTAATTTCTGAATCAATTCCATTACTGGTACGTGATATCCATGGTTTGTATTCATTAGGCCTCTTGGATTTACCTCTATCAATAGCTCTGTTGATCATATTCTGTTTATAGCCTCTGTGTTGGAAGTTGTCCCTAAGTTTATTGGTTTCTGTTTCAAAGTCTGAATCTAAGCAACATAATCTAGAAGCCCTGCTCACTTGTCCTTGTACTATATTCTGATATGTATGCCTGGGATGCATACTATCATACATTAAAAGAGAATTTTTCCAACAATTTTTCTTGTACAATTTAGATCTAAAACCTTCTATATCCTGTTCTATACACACATCTAAAAAATCTATAGAGTTATATGAATGATTAATAGAAAACCTAAAAAATGTGGTAGTTGTATGTAAATATTTCACAAATTCTCCTAATTCTTGCTCTGTCCCATCCCATAGGAGAAAAACATCATCTACAAAATGTAGATATAACTTTAAATGATGTTTCCATAGATCATTGTTGATGACATACGAAAGGACCAAATTTGCATAAGTATTGGCGCAGGGGGTTCCCATGGCTACCCCCTGCGCCTGTCTGTATATAGAGTTCCCTCCCAGGAAAACATTGTTTTCTAGGACAAGAGTTAACATTGTCTTAATCAAAAATATTTTTTCACTGTTTACACCTAAATCATTTAAAAGCTCTCCTATACTATCAATACCGTACTTATTATTAATGACCGTAAACAAATTTTGAACATCCATGGTAACCATTAACAGGTGCCTTGTATATTCATTGTTGTTCATTTCACCCAAAAGCCTTAAAAAATGGGCAGTATCTTTCAGGACATTATTCATTTTGTCTAGGTAAGGTTTAAGTGTGTATTCTATCCAGATAGATATGTTTTCTGTGACCCATCCCCTACCCGATACTATGGGTCGGAGGGGTGGGTCTTCGATGCATTTATGTATCTTGGGTAGAGCTTTAAAGATGGGGGTAACAGGTTTCTCTATTATGAGAAATTGATGTATTTCCTCTGATATTCTCATATCATGCAATAACATATTCAAACAAGAAGTTACCCTATCTGCAATTTGTTTAACAGTTAAAGGATTTATCTGCATATATGTACTATGATCCTGTAGTAATTCTCTCAATTTTCTGTTATACCAAATAGTGTCCATCAACACAATTGCTATACTTCAATTAATAGATGTAATAATGTAGGGATTCTTAAACATTTTCTGAAGATTCAAATATTTACTTAATTATGACTGACTAGTTGTTGCAATTTACTAAAATCTGGCCATCTGTCAAACTTGGGAATTAATGATAAGCTGAAAATATGTAAAGCTAGTTCTTACATTATTAGATGGAAAATACATGGTTAAAAGGGAGAAAACAGAAGTTGATGGTTCTGCAGAATATTCAAACAATACTCTGATATGGTAGGAGGTTCTTCAAAGATCATTCCCAAGGCCAATATTATACAATTTTGAGTTTTCCTTCTTTTTGATATCTTCAAAATGCTGGATGTCCAAGTGTGCAGATGAGAATCAATTTGTGGGCTAAATAGATTTTGTATAAATAAATATAAGCTAATGACCTTCTGTTACATTGGACTTCATTGATGTCTTAGATTAGTTAATAAAGTCACAAAAAAATGAAAGACTTAAGAGTGTCTTCAAACAAAAAAAATATAATTTAAGGAAACTGCTATAATAATTATGGCAAAAATAATTCTGTGCTTACAGTAACAGTTATAACTTTAAGTCATATTTTAGAATATAGCTCACAATTTTCTGCCTACACCATAACAAAAGTAAACATGTTGGAATTTGTAAAGAGAACGTTTACTAAAATAAAAGAATCATCCAGAGAAGTTCAGTCACATAATTATTGTGTAAATTTGATCTTTGTGGTATTAACTCTAGCATGATTAGAAGATAATTCTGTCTGGCACCTAAAGTGATTGTTGCATTTGGGAAGGCATAGTCACCTGCCCCTTGCAAAGTTCAAAATTTTATAAGTGGAAACCTGATGTAGCTTAAATCTGATCTGTATGGATAGAAATTGCATTCAATAGTAACTGCATGCCTGTATAATAATTAACCATGTTAATAAAATGCTATCTGTATTTCCTTGTTGTATTTTTCTTAAATAATAATAATAATAATAATAAAAAGTAAAGTCTTTCAGCTTTTCCCTGTTAGGAGTCGCCACAGTGGAACTCTCGTCCGCTAATGATTGGCAGTGGATTTTTACAGTACCGAGTTGCCAGCCTGACGCCCAACCTTCAACAAAGGCACACCCATTCACGCTCGCACCTACCTGCATGTCTTTAGCGTCACTTGATCATGGGGAGGGCATGCAAACTCCACACAGAAGGCGCTCCAGCCGAGAATCGAATGGGAGAACCTTTTGCTGTGAGGTGGCAATGCTAACTGCTGCACCACTGTGGCTTACAATACTACTACTACTAATAATAATGATAATAATAATAATAATAATAATAATAATAATAATAATAATAAAAGTAAAGTCTTTCAGCTTTTCCCTGTTAGGAGTCGCCACAGTGGAACTCTCGTCCGCTAATGATTGGCAGTGGATTTTTACAGTACCGAGTTGCCAGCCTGACGCTCAACCTTCAACAAAGGCACACCCATTCACACTCACACCTACCTGCATGTCTTTAGCGTCACATGATCATGGGGAGGACATGCAAACTCCACACAGAAGGCGCTCCAGCCGAGGAGAATCAAATGGGAGAACCTTTTGCTGTGAGGTGGCAATGCTAACTGCTGCACCACTGTGGCTTACAATAATAATAATAATAATAATAATAATAATAATAATAATAATAAATGAAGAACCCCTCAAAGTGCAGACCTAACAAAGATTCATGTTCAGAGATGCTTGCACAGAGGGGAATCCTAAGTTTTTTGGAATCATGATCACATTTGTTACTCACAGCTCAATATGTGGTTTATTTTACATATACTTTCCTTAATAAATCAAAAATTGTGCTACCTTCATAATGTTAAGTTAAAACTAACAGGGAGTAACATGCTGCAGTTGTGTCTTTCTGATCACTGCAAAGATAATATACCTCAAGAACAATTCTATATGAAACTGCTTCAGAATGTGTTAACTTACACAAAATAAAGACCTGTTTCTCAGTATGTGATATAGTTTCAATAAAGACACATAATTCGTACTTTAGACCTTGGTTTAAAACTGTTTTTTATGCATTCCTAAAGAGTTTCAGATGGACACTTGACATTCTCACTTTCAAAATTAATATAGACTGTACTAATCATTGTCTAATACTGTATACAGTATTTCCATTATAAAAACAAAGACAAGTTACTTCAGACTCATATCTGATAGAATTAAAAATGTGATTGACTTTGTTCTCATAAAAGTAACATACTTTCTTTCTTTCTAAATGTATTCAGGAACAAAATAAAGAATGACAAGCTGCCATTAAACAGAAAAATACTCAAAGTTGCAAGTGAAATATTTTCTTTTACTTAAGAAACAAAGGATTTATTTTGGAATTTTAGAATGAACCAATTGCAATATGCATTGATTTTAAACTCAAAAAAAGAAAAAAAGAGAGAAATGCATACGCGTTTATTTTTTCATAATAATTCAGCAAAAGCAATATTTAGAAACAGAGTATGCGTTTGCATTTATTTTCATTGATTTGTCTTTACTATTAATCCAAGTATGCATAAGAAATAATAAGTAACGTTTCTTTTTCTCTGAAAACAAAATATATACAGTGTTCATTGTAACAAAACATAGTTATCCATTGCATCAAAATGCATGCTGCAGTATTTCCTTTTTTCCAAAGACAGAGCAGGATTCATTAAGGTGCCATGATGTGTACAGCTCTATGTACATGTCAGGGTACCTTTTTCTGATTCAACACCTGCCCTAAGATGGTGCTGCATGGTTACCCATGAAGATGTGCAGCACCGTGTAGGGATGGCCCTGTGGACATGCTGAAAGCTACAGAAGCATTCCAAGGGGAGATACATATGCTAATTAGCCATGTGTTCTCTCCCTAGAACTACCTCCAGGAAGTCCTCTACACAGCTGAGAGATTCAAGAAATCGCACAGCCGTGTAGATCGACATGTCCATCACCACCACACTGCGGTACTGAATACGGCCAAAGACCGTATTCAACTATATACCATGACTGTGGTACAGGGATCAGGATGGGAGGATGCATTAGACCACCAAGAATTACTCATAATGTACTGTACCAGTACCAACAGCTGTATGGGGGGGGGGGGGCAGAGTGGGAGGAACCACTAGACACCAGGGATGAATAAAGGATCACAGTGCCATACAAACACCAATGGCAGTACAGGGATCAGAAGGTGAGGTGATATAGCAGCACTTCAGCAACAACACCAATAATGGCACTTCAGCTACTACAGTGTGAGTTACTGGAGGGCAGATAGATTAGGGACAGGTACTGGGACTGTGGTGTGTGTGTGTGTTGTGTGTACTTGTGTGTCTGTGGGAGAGTGGAAGGAGGGATGCCACTATGTGCAGATCAGCAATGACGTGCACAATATGGCAGTAAATGTGATTCAGAGACATGCACATTAGTTGATAATGAGGTCTTACCTCATCATGGCTAACATGTTTCTGAATCACAAATAGGTACACTGTGGGAGCAGGGCCTTTTTAGCACAAGCATATATGGCTCGTGTTAGGCCATTTAATGAATCCCAGGGATTACGCACCTTTTTCCAGGTGTTTTAAATATTACTTTTAATAAACTGTGTGTTATTTACCCTTGCATTAGTTTAGATTAACTGCTTAAAAATGTAAAAGTAATGTAGTGTAGACAGAAATATATATGCCCAAATATGTGTTTCTTTTCCTGTATATCACCACTTGTTATTTTGTGATTAAAAAAATGCACTTATTTTAAGGGAAGGAAAAAGGAGGTCCTAGTTTACTGTACACATTTCTTGTTATCCAGTTAGCTGTATATTTTGTATCTCTCCAACTGCCAAATAAAGTAAGCACATGGTTTATGTTTATGAATTTTTTATGTATTTACTACATGGCACTAAGGTATTATAATTATCAACATTACAGAACAGCAAAAAGGAACTCTGAGTCCATCAGCTATCAGACATGAACCTGTATAAGTAATATTAAGGTTGGAAATACAACGTGAAAGGGCATTTATTTTATTTTGTTTTACATTTGTTGACCGGGATAGTCCGGCTGGATTCATGTCTATTTTCAGTGGAGGCCCGGGGAGAAAAGCTTCAAGGTAAACAGATACAATGAAAACAATGAAGACAATTTACAGATGTGGTATTTACAAAGAATGCACAAGCAAACATGAGTAGACAAGTTCACAGGTTAGAGTTACTCCCTGGTGACAGTCAGGGGAAAATTCAACAGTAGTTTGATTAGTAGATTATTCACAATCATGATGAGAGTTAGCCAGGCTTGTTGCAGTGGCAAAGCCAGTTTAGTGCCAGATGTTGTTTGAGTTTGGTTTTAAATTGGCCTAGGGAGTAGAGCAAAGTAATATCAGCTGGGAGTAAGTTCCAGGCTCTGCCTGCAGAGTTTGCAAAGAGGGAATCAGTGGCTGCATTGTTAGTTTTGATTGTCTGAATTAGTAGTTTGTTTGAGGATCAAAGGAGTATTGGGTTGTTATAGGTGGTGATAATATTTTAAGAGCTGGTGTATTATCTGGATTATGGAGGATTTTATTAGCCATAATCAGAAGGTATGGTGTTGTCAGAATTCTTGTTGTCCAAGACCCCTTCAAGAAACACATCACACTGAATGATATTTGACGACCTTTATTGAAATTTCAGAAACATAGTTGTTAATCAATATTTATTACTTTCAACCAAAACATGACTCAAGTGGAAATAACATCCATGTTACATTACCATAGGACAGGACAGCATAACCCCACTCATCCTGATCAGTAGGCAGCATCCATACCTCCACTCACTCAGTTATGAAGCAGGGTACCACTCACTTCAGTTACCATTTATTGAATTACACCTCCAATCAAATAAGCAGCTTCCTCCACCTCCTTACTTAATTATCAAGCAGGGCAACTGCTCACTTTCCTTTCCCAACTTATTGAACTGACAATCTAACACCAGAGGTGGAACAGAAGAGGGCAAGCCTGCCCCTCTTCTCCACCCACCAGCCTGACCAGGCTGTTCCCCCTCTCTGCAACAAACTTCCAGCAACCTAACCATAAGGGCAGCGTAACCACTCACCCTTAGAATAAGCAGCATCCCCCATTTGATCACTTATCCGTGAACATACAAGGAAGCCTTCCACCACTCACCTTCACCATTTCTTCACCAATCCAAACCATCAAATCCAAAACACCTCCCCATCAATCTTTCGCAACCTCAAAATCCTTCTCCTAAATATCCACCAAAGGAGGAACAGAAAAAAACAGAAAAAGGGGGCAAGTCTACCTAACCACCATTAAGGCATCTGGCCTTCATTCAGTGTACCCTGTCCCCACTAACCAAGCTGGAAGAGTCATCACCTTCTAAAACCATATGACATAACTGACAAAATTGCCAGCTACCTAAGAAACTCAAATCAAAACACTGATCCCTCTCCTATGCTGAGATAGCAAATCATATTCTCATAACCTGATCACATATCTCCTTTGCCAAGAAATGGAAATTTCAATCAAATGCATTATCTGTTTGACAAAGGCCATCCCACCAACGCACTCCAAATGACCCTAAATGCTAAGCACTGAGCCACTATCAGTAAACCTCATAACAACTATTCAAATAAATGGGTGACATGCGGTCTCCAGAACCCAACAGCTAAATGTCCCTACTCCTCTGTTTGTCCTAGTTTTCCCATTCAAATGCTTCCTTCTCTTAGTTACCTCTGCATCAGATAACTTTGTCAAGCATAACCAACATCTGCAAGAAATCCCAAAATGACACCTCGCAATAAGATTTCTAATATCAGAGTAAACACCGCACATAGTTCCCCAAATATCCTACCTACCCTTATATCATGCATGTCCAGAAACACTCCTACCAGCCCAAAATATAAATCAAATGTTACAAATGAAACTAACTCATGCCTTAACTTGGTATGTGAAAGCAGCAGAGCCTACTTGAGGGACACCTTCATCTCCCAAAAAATGCCACCTTTGGAACTCCACTTGCTTCGAGCTACTGACTGATGTCCACTGCGCTTTCCCATTAGTGATTTCATTATGATCTGCAAAAGAAAAGAAAACTGTAAATCCTCTACACATGCATACCAAAACCTTCTATCATTAAGCATCGCCAAGGGGTAATCTCAGTAATCAACTGCAGAAAATGTGCTCCCAAATACAGAGTGACCCCACAATGAAACTTAAGATACTTTAGCAAAGCTCCACATCCTTAACAACATTAAGCAATGCCAGATGTCTATCCTGTTCAGCTGCTTAGCCACTATACTTGTCCCCAACCTCCACCCCCAGAAAATGGAACCTTGGTAGACTTCCTCTTGACCTGCTTGTTCACAAGCATCCTTAACCCAACATGCACCCCACAGCAACCACCAAGATGCATGAAGCATGAGAGAATATCTCCTCAACATGCCCATATCTGTCAGGAGTACCACATCCAGACTTTCCTCAGTTAGGGTCACAACAGTTCATGTTCAAACCGACTCCTAATTTCAATAAAAACTTATTCTATAACTAAATTAATCATCTGTTAATTGCCCTGTGAATTCACAAATAAAATTAACAAGCCATTAAAAGCATTCTGCCCTTTTCCCTTTGTACCTCCTTATAATTGGCCACACTCCTAAAAGTATGTCAAGCCATTCAGCCCCTTCACACCTACGAGCCCTAATAACCTTAGCCAATGACGAGAATGAAGCCCTTACTTACGGTCATTGAGGACACCTTATTCTACCCCCTTATCTTCCACGTTACCAAAATTCTTCTCCAAACTTGCATAGCCATACCATAAAGGTAACGAATGTCACCTACAAAATATTCCCTTCCTCAAATACCAGTGTCCAGAGAGATTTTATCCAATTCACGTACTGTCTTAAAAGTCAGCTGGAGTAACACTAAAGTCTTGTGTGACTCAATACTGCAAGAATTCAAACTTATATTGTGCACCACAAGACATCTTGTACACTAAGGCTAAACTGTCACCAGTACAAACCCTCCCCATTCCTTTCCCCTCTACCCCCGTTTTGTGAGGCAAATTCCAAGACATTCCCTGACCATCTAACAACCAACAGCTACCTAATAACCCCCCCAGCAGTTTGTGCAAAGTAAAGAAGGGGCAAACCGAACTTGAAGCAAAAAACCTGGGCATTCTGCGTACTCTGCAGCTGATAGACATAAAGAATTATGTCTCTGCCAAACAGACAAAGTAAATGCCTCCCTAATGGAGTGCACATCTGCCTGTACCTCGCACTTCTTATAAATCCTGGAAATAAAGTTCCAGTAGGGACTGCAAGATTTTTCTTAGCCTGTATTTTCCTGAAGGATATCAAGTCTGAGAATGCAAGTATACCATAATTCAGTTGCTTCCATCCGCAGACCATCCCTGTGATTCGCTAAAAATCACCAATGTTACACGGGACCAACCAACACCCGATGCAAACTATAGACTTTCTGCTTTGAACAATCTACTTTCAATGTCTTTCCAAAAGTTAAAAGGATCTGCACAGGTGCATTTACGTCCAGAGCCAGTATAAAAAAAAAAAACTGTCATAGGCTGTCACTTAATGACTTCAGACCTCACTGTTCTGTCCAATAATGACCTTTCCTGACCAACAGTGCCAAGCACCAATTCATAACGAATAGAATCACTCACATCTATGAGACAAACACCTTGGCATCATCCTAAACAAGGACCAGTAAAGTTGGGAGTAATACGGGTACGTAGTGAAACATCTACTCCTTTCTCATCAGTATTTTTTGCAGTGGAATTCAAAAGACATGTAAACACCATGGTGTTTGTGACAGGAAGCAGCTTTATCACTGTTACTATCCCTGTATTCACTGGACAGGCTATGGCAAAACAAGCCATTACTTTGTACTTCCCAAACATAACCCAAGCTGCCATCAAACAAACTTACACATTATCACCATTATAACAGTTTTAATGATTAATATACCCTACCCATGATACAATGAGGATAAATACCAAAAGAAACCAACTATCCCATCCAGGTGATATCATCAGTTGTGTTAATCCCCCAAACTCCACACTGAACCATCCATTCTCTAACTAAATCACTCTGCATTGGCATGGTTCCTCACGCATTTCCCTGATCGACAACAATAAGAGGCAGAACCCGGACACTATGCGAAAATCTGTACAGTTGAGAGGAATGTGCCTCCACCAAGGAACATACTTCACTTATATCATTGATGGAAATTTGGTCACATTACAAGTCGTAACATATTCTACATTTAGCTATAAGCATTACAACCTTCATGTGTAAAAGTTGGAGTCTGGACATTTTCACTACAGTCAAAATACACCACTAGGCTACCTCAGCTCTAAACAATGGCTCAAAATAGGGATACTTTCAAACATCACTCTGGAAAAACCAAGTCGCCAGGATGGGATTTGTATTAGTGTGCATCTCCTGAAGGACATGACATCTGAAACTCCAGGCATGTCATTATTGAATGACTATAATGATTAGATCATACCTGAGGAATGACACCTCCAGTCTAAAGCAGGGAACTAGTTCCATGGAAGAACCCATCATGAAGAGGCAAGTCACTACAAATCCAGACTGAATGAGTGGGCTAGACAAACCTTGGGTATTATTTGGCGATCTGATTACATCCCTCATAACTGAGGACAAGTGTGCTGTAATGGAAACTATTACAACCTGTCATCCTGTACATATGGGGTAAGACTATTTACCCTGCAATGCATATATGTTGGACTATTGCTGTCCCTCTATGTGACCGTATGTATCTTTAACCATCTGCAATCCTGTAAGGGGGTGGAGCAATAGACTCGGACTAAGCCCAGTCATTCTAACAGTCAATATGAATGCAGTCTGACAGCTGCATACAGCAATCCATTGGCATCCAAAAATTAAAAGGAAATCAAACAGAATTGTACATCCTTTTACATCAACAAACCAGCTAACTTTGATATAATTCACAGGGACAATGCTGCAAGTATCCACCACATGTCCTAACGACACCATTAACTAAGGTGTGCAAAGCTTAAAGTCAGCATGAGGTTCCATATACCTATAGAAGTTAGCTTGTCATCCGACTAATTTTATGGTAAATCGAGTTACCTGAGACAGAAACTACATGACAACTGTAACCCCTCATCTACCCAGCTCCCTGTCAAACCAGTAAACTGACTCCAAGATCACCTATACCTCCAGCCCAATTAGGCTCTTCTGATGCTTATACGTTAATCCTAGTGTAGCCATAGAGAGGAGAGAGTTTAGTTATTTTTTTATTATTATTATCATATATGATGTCCCTCAACTTTGATCTACTCTAAAGTGATAAAATTCAGTCTAGGGCTCATAGTGAGGGAACAATATAAGCACACTAACCAACAAAACATCCCTGCCAAGATGCAACTTTGTCTACTTAACAGATCATATAATGATAATTGAGTTATAAAGTTGTTCAGGTGCACCTCCGTCAGTGCCCCCATGCATGCGCAGACTTCACCATTTCCTCAGTAAACCCCAGAGTATCAACCTAAAGCCAATGAAAAGAAATTCATGGTTCTCTCAACCATCCTAAATGGCAAAAACTGCTGACAACACCATAACCACAAATGAGCAGCAATTCCTCTGATGACCAGACCAAACTCCCCAACCCAAACTAGGGACAGTCTATCTTTTTCTATATATATATTTTATATATGTATATATATATATATATATATATATATATATATATATATATATAATATATATATATATATGTATGTATGTATATATAAATTACATTACCAAAGAGCTTTCTGAAAGGTACAGACTCTGAAACATAACTGCCTGACCTTTATACAGAAGAGAGGTATTCTTCAGACGGAACCAAACCACCAAGGGTACGGGGTAAATCAGACTAATAATTTATTGACCCTCCCCCCTTGCACTGTTCTTCCCATCTGACAGTAGAGCTAAACCTGGCCACAATGCCTGCCAAACTGGGAGGACACAGGTGCTAAATACAGATCGATCATAAGTATCTGGCCATAAAATAAGAAAGTAGCAGTAGCAACATCTGAACCTTCATACAGCCATGGTCGAGCTATGCAAATGTACAACCACCGGCAGTCATTCATGGGCTTCTTACAGCCCCAGAAACCTGCTTTTGCTAAAGAAAAGTAAGAGAGAGACTGGAAAAGTAACACCAACTAAACGTTTACTGCACCACAACCACTACTGCTCGCTGACTTCCATTAAAAATCCACCAACTAAAATGGCCATTATGACAGCATGATCTGAAAACCTATGCTTACTGCACATAAGAACCGCTATATGCAGCCCTTTGCAAACACTGAGCCCCAATCAGTGAACATAACATGGAGCAACCTCACAGACATGGAGAGGAAAAAAAAATTGAACAGGAGGAGGAAACGAAACTAAGTAATAAATAATTAACTAAGATATGATAAAGCCCCCCCCCCCCGCCACCAACCAGCACCCAGGGGCCTACGTTCTCTCCTAGGTATATCTACAGGTCATCATAAGCGCTCCCTGCTGTAGCAAGTTCATGCCAAAAATGTGACTCCTACTCCAGCTACACTTGCCTAAATCCCTTTAAGCCCCTCCCTACTCATACCTTATTTCCTCCCAGTTATCTTGCATTCCTCTTTAACCCTATCCTCCTAATTCCTGCTACTCTATTTATCTAACCCCACTTGAAGATGTCTTTGGACAAATCGGTCTGTTGGAAACTTCATTTACACCAATCAGGACATGGAATACAGGCAGGTTTTTGTCACAAGTGCTTTAATTATTATGTGGATAGATGACCTGCTGAAAGGAAATGTTCCCATATTTTAAGTAGAGAAGAATGACATTTGAGTTGGTAACAGTCAATTCTCTCATGGCATGAAGATGCCTGTGTTTCCATACTGGTCATGTGACCTGAACACAGTAAAATCTGAATTTGTGACCTTTTCTGCCAGGTGTTAAAGTGACATTGATAATGGAACTGCTAATGTTACTGTTCAAAGGCAATAGTGCATGCTTTGAAGAATTAAAACAAAATGAATCATATTAATCAATGGCTTACTGCTAATACTCGCATGCATTTTTTTTTCATTAATTTCAAATCTTAAAGTTGGGGAGTGATGTCTTAAAGGTATACTTATACATACAGAAGAAAGATACGAACATGCATATATGCTGGTGAAATTGGGTAGTGTGCATGTTTGTATTATTTTCGTTTAGAATATGTTCAGAGGAGCATTTTTCAGTTATGTAAATTGCTCTGTGAAGAACAATTCCATATGGCATGTTTGATGAAGTGTGAGTATTTCAATTTCCCCTGACTAATATGCTAGATTTAACTGTTTTGTAGTTATTGTGTGGGATACTTCAACACGTTCAGGAGGACCCCTTGTCCAATGTCACAACAACATTTTGCTACCCAAGTTATATCCTGCTGCAGAAGATTTTTATCAGATATCAGAATACAAAATCTACTGTTGGGCCATCATCTGTGGGTTGACCATTACTGGCTACATACAGATCATAAATTACTTTTTTGTGTAGTATTACTTATTACAGAAATGTCTAGAGTCAAGCAGGAAAGCAGCAAGCAATAATGCCTGACAGACTGCCCAGTGATGTTCAGAGGCCTGATGACTGTAGTGTCAGGTTTCCCGCAACAAGAAGTTAAAAATATGTCCAAATTTTTATGGAGGCTTTGCATTAATAAGGTATCTGTTAAGGGAGGTATGTTATATGTGAAGGGACAAAGGTTACATTTGGAATCTAAAACATAATAAACTTTTAAAGATGTCTTTTTGCAGTATGAAACAGGTAAAAGAATATGGCAGTGGTGTTGAAAGCAAGATGGCTAAAAGATGTTAATGTAGTTGTGCATAAAGTTTTGTATGGCTATTACAGAAAAAGTGTGAGGAGATTAGGGAAGAGATGGAGGAAATCAATAAGAATCAATTTTGTGTTATTTGGGAAATATGGAAGGCAAGAATGGAGGAAGCATTGTTTAATAAAAAAAGAAACTGGTCTCTGTGGACATCCTAAGAAAATAAAGTGGTGGTTGTCATGGAATGAATGGGGAAGGGCTTAAATGGAAAATGTGTTTAAACTATTTGTTTTACTCTTTGATGAATAGGTTAGCCACACTAGGCTAACAGCCTCTTTTCAGGGGAGAATTGAGGTGGTATTTACATTAATAGAGGTTATTTGCTCAGGGCACTGGGGAACTTTTCCTACTCTTGGTAGTCAGGGGAAGGCTTTGTATGTTACACATCCTAACTTCCTCTTTCTTGTCCACGCATGGAGGCAGCCAGGACAAACAGGGAGAGAACATAGCTGATTCAGTTGAAATGGTAGAATCACTACCAGAAGTTTTTTTTTTTTTTTTTTTGATGATGTAGGTGCAGAAAAAGGAGATTGCAGCTGTAACTGAGATGGATTCACAGGAAAACTTTCAGAGGAGATTGTCTGAAGGAGATACAGTTACCTCTGAAAAATGCATAATTACAACCCTCCAGTTTGGGGGGGGGGGTACAGGATGATTATTTGGAAGAAATGGTAAACTAAAGTGAGCCAGAAAGTGGAGCAGCAATTTCATGCAGCAACTGCATGGAAACACAGAAGAAGAAAAAGGAGAAGAAGAGACTATGCCTGAAAAAAAAGTTCCAGAGACAAAAACGTATGCACAAACTGTTGCAGAAGGAGCAAAGAAGAAAGAAGAAATAAAAGAAACAAAAAATAAATATACAGTACATATGAGCAGCAAAATAGAAGAAAGTCTGGGCAGGTATACGGTTTGGGACTTTGTCATAGCACCTCTGGGTGTCAAAGCAAAAGAGGTAAGAGCATTCATTTTAATTAATAACAATACTTTTTGTGACTTGATATTTGAGACTGGGCAGGTCATGGAAAATGTTTTGGATGCATATGAACAAAAGAAAAGTATTTATCCATGGTCAGAATATGTGGTGCAATCTTTTTACAGACAAAAAAAAAAGAATAATGATCCAATTTAGAAATGAAGTGGAAGCAAAAGAACTGAAAGAACATTTAACTATATCAAAAGAAGTAATATACATTACAAAAATATATGATGAAAGAGGGCTATGGACTGGGGGATGGGAATGTGGAGTAATACTGAAAACGGCAACGTTATGCATGTACCTAGTATTATTAATGTTCATGGTAATAGGGGTTTTGCGAAATGCATGGGTCAACCAAAGACTTGTTATTTTTGTGGGAAAAAAATTATCATTTAACGAATGAATGTGAGAAAAAAGATGCAAAAAATGTGGCAATACTGGTCATTAATGGCTAGAATGTGATATGAGTGTGTAATAAAATGAAGTTATACAGGATAAAGAGATGTGTTATACAAGAAAATGTGCAAAAAGATGTGACTGATAAAGAACATATACATAAAATTAAAGAAAGTAACAAAGAAAAAGAAACAGAGGAGATAAGAGAGGAAGAATCTGACTGGCAAACAGTAAGAAATAAAAAGAATTCAATAGGGAACAGAGGTAAAAAAGGAAAAGAAAATTCAAAAATATAATGCTTAGAGAAAATAAGAAAGGAAAGGGGTAAACATTTTATTATACTAACTGTTCTTAAAAGCTGAAAATAGCTTTAAATGTGAACAGAATGAAAAATCTTAAAAGGAGAATAGGTATATTACAACGGTGTGCTGCAGTAGATGCACATATTATTGTATTATAAGATATAAGATTATTAACAGAGGAAGAAAGAACACAAACCGAAAAACTTTGGCATGGTAAAGTAGTTTAGAACACGGAGAAAGAAAAGTGCTCAGGCATATGTACATTACGTCAAGAAAGTGTTAAAATATTAGATGCAACCATAGTGGAACTAGAATGAATTATGGTAACAGACTTGAGATGGAAAAATATGTGCATAGAATTATACCTTTATATGCATATGTAACAGAGAGAGAGAAAAAGGATGTTTAAAAATATTCTTGAATATGTTTGTGTAAATGTTGACATTATGGTGGTGGGTGATTTTAACTGTAGTTTAAGAAAAAATAAGAGCAATTGTGATGTTAAAATGGTTAAAGAAATTATGAGAAGTGGAAAGTTAAGTGTATTGGAGAATAACCTCTGGACCTACAACAAAAATGAGATTAGGACAGAAACTGATTTTTTTAAATATCCAATTGTTGAAAAGTTATAAAAAAGGAATTAAGTATGCTAGATTTTCAGATCATCTGGCTCAATGGGTTAAAGTACAGGGCAATGAAAAATATATAAGAATAGGAAAAGAAATAAAGAGATTTTAATGAAAAAGAATTAGTTTTAGAAGAGAAAAAAGAACTTATGTAATTATAGAAAATCATATGAATATCAGAGAGTTTTATGAGAATTGGACTCTCTGGTGACTTAATTTTAAAAGGTACATATAAAAACATGCTTTAGAATGTATAAGGAAGAAAAGAAAAGAAAGAGAGAGATGCAAGACATTAAGTCAAGAAACATTTAGAGACTTAGTAGAGAAGAAAAACTCCTTTTATAAAAAAGATAAATATATAAAATGAATGAAATTAAAACAAACAACTTGTTATATAAACAAAAAATATTGTTTACAAGGAACGAAAGAAGAGATAGCACCATATTTGAGTAAAATGATAAAAGAAGGACAATGAATAAGGGAATTTAAAATAAGGAAGGTAAGCAAATAAGACAGCAAGAAGGAATATATGAAATAAAGAATATGTATTGGAATTATTTGTTAAAAGAGATGAAAGCATAGAACAAATTTATAAAGGTGAAAAATTAAATAATAAAGATGAGTATTTAGACAAAAAATAACTATGAAAGAATTGAATGAAATTCTAAAAGATATTAACATGAATTCTGCAATAGGATTAGATGGAATTGAATATAGTATAAAGAGATGAGAGAGTGGCAAAAAATAATTTTTATAGAGGTTATGAATGAATGGTTAGAAAATGGAATTAAAGAAAAAGACATGTACAGGGGTTATAAAATTTATATTTAAAAAAGGAAATAAAGAGGAAATAAAAAATGGAGACCAATAACATTGAATAATACTGATTATAACATTTTTATGAGAATAATAACAAAAAGGTTACCAAAAATGGATAGACTATATGACCAAAATGTATTCAGAAGAAAAGTCGAGAGTTATTATGGATAAGAGAAATAGTTAATGATATCATGACTAAAAGTGTAGAAATGAAGGTTGTGATAGGAGATATAAGTAAAGCCTATAATAATATTCAGTATAAATCATTATGGGGAATTTTGCAAGCACATAATGTAAGCAAAACAATATTACAAGTAATAAAATCTGTTTATGAAAGGAACTATGTGAAACTAAATGCAATTAGCTGGATTGGGGAAGAAATAAAAACAGAATGTGGAAAAAAGCAGGGCTGCCCAGCTAGTAGTGTAATTTTCTCATTAGTTATGAATGTAATAGTGAAGGAAATTAATAGCATGTCAAGTAGCAATGGATATAAAATGAAGGAAGCACAATTGCCAATAATGTATAATTATGTGGATGATATTGTATTAACTGTTAAAAATAAAGTATGGACAGAAAAAGTAAATGAAAAATTAAGTATAAACTAAAAGATGGTTTAAGTATAAATAGAGAGAAAAGTAAAAGGGTTTGGTTTGGAAGCTATAATAGGAGGTACTGAATTTAATGAAAAAAATATAGATATATTGGGGATAATATTTGGAAGGAATGAATACAGACAACAACAATAGGAATGGGATAATGTATGCAAATAAGTAAAGGATATGACTAATTTCTGGAAATCATATAGATTTCCATATAGAAAATAGCACACAAACACCATGGTAAAAGGGAAAATTGTTTATGTTGCTAACATCTATATGATTCCTATTAAGTACGAAAAGGAACTAATGATGATTATACTTTCTTTTATATGGGGCTCTAGACTGAATCAAGTCAAGAGAGGGATTCTATATATGAAAGAGCAGCGAGAAAGCCTGGGTTTAATAAACCCAATAATACATGCAGCATCTTTAATTTTGTATAACGTATTAAAAGGAATTATGAAGGAAAATAAAAACTTGATAGAAATGATACTGTACTATAAATACAAAGAAGGAATGGAAGTTAACAAAAGAAGTAAAAGCATTGTGAATGAAGAAATGAAAGAGTACCAAAACAAAATTGTGTTATGAAAAATAAAAAAGAATATATGTGAGAAAAATAGAAAATAATGGTACTTAAGTATTATGAAAGCATTTTATTGCATTGATCAATGGAAAGATTTAGAAATAGATAAGAAAAAGGCCATAATGATGAGATATAATAATTATAAAAAGATTAAAGAATGTTACGGTTTTTATGAGATTGTCTATTAGAAAATTGCCAGTTAAGGCAAATATGCCATAAAAAAGCAAGATAGAATATATTATAAATGTGGAGAGATTTAAACTACTGAGCATGCATTTTTGAAAAGTGAAAAAGTTAATAATTTGTGGAAAGAAATAGTAAACATAATAGGGTGAAAAGTTTGTTAAAATTTGAGCAAATAAATATGGACATAACAAAATTTGGTTATTATGGTGCATGAAAACAGGATGCAGTGAAGAAAATGGACAGAATAATATTTTATGTTTCATGGACCACATGGAACGAGACACTAAATGAAATTAAATACAATGGAAAATGGACTCTGGCAAAGATTTTGGAGAAAATAATGTTTTGGTTGTGGATAAAAGAGTGGGGAGGGAATGTTTAAACTGAAGTTGATAATGTATGGAGATTTGTAAATAGATGTAAATAATGTAAATATGTAAATAATATGTAATGCATATACAAAAAAAAAACTACACTTTATGGTATGACACTTCTGACTTTTGTCCCGAGTGTGGAGGTGGCAGGAGGAAAGTAGTATGTGAATGATATTAGTGAATATGGTGCTGTTCAATGAACAGCAGAAGTAGATAATATGATGATAAAAGTAACGAAAATCAAGGAAACATTGGCAAGAGATAATGGCATGGAGAAGATGTCAGAAAAGGTATTCAAGCCTTTTCAGGGGCAGCTTAAGGAAGCAGAAAAGGAGACAGAACTGGCTATAATGGTGTCAGAGTTGTTTCACTAAAACCTCTTTGAAAAAGAGGTTACAGCACAAGCATGTGTTGTTACATCCCCTCCAACTGAGGGGGTTGCAGAATGATTTATTGATGGACTTGGTTAACATGAGTGAACCAGAGAATGACAAAGATGTGTTGTGGAGAGAGCTGATGGAAAAGATCCAGAAGAATGGTGTGCAGCAGATTGTAGCAAGACAGATCAATAGAAAATCATATGTGGAGATGGTTAAAGTGGGGATGGAAAGCAAGAAATGAGAAAAAGATGTGAGTTTAAGAAAAAAAAGAGACTTTTTAAGGTGCAGATTGAAAAGAAGAAAGATTCGGAGGGAAACAGATATAAGATATGGGACAAAGTAATTATGGCACTAGGAATTAAACCAAACGAGGTAAGAGCTTTTATGCATATTAATAGAAAACTTTTTAAACATTATTTTCAAGACTGATCAAATAATGGAAACATTTCTAGTAGAATATGAAAAAAGAGACTGTTCACCATGGAATTTTTATGTGTATAAGCTGTTTTACAGAGAAACTTAGAAGAAAATTAACACTCAATTCAGGACAGAAGTAGAAAAAGACTTTAAAATGACATTTATTAAAGTTATGTAAAGCTGTATTGAGTTTATCTAAAGTACATGATAACAGAGTTTGATGGACTGGGGCATGGGATTTGAGTATCAGAGTATTGTGCATATTCCAAGTATTATAAATGTTGAAGGTGACAAAGACATGGCAAAATATTGGGGTCAGCCAAAAACATTTTTTTTGTGTGGAAAACTGATTATTTAATTAACAGCTGTGTTAGAATATGTTTTGCATGTGGGGAAATAGGACATGATGCAAGGAACTGTGAAATTAAATCTTAGAAGTGTAATAATGTGGGTCATTTGTACGGCAAATGTGAAGAAAAAGGAAATGAGGCAGAATTGCAAACAGTAAAGTAAAAAGAAAAAGTTATAGAGAAAGAATCAGAAACAGTAGAAATGCAAAAAGAGTCAGTAAATGTTATGGATAGAGAAGAAGCAATACAAAATATGTTAGTACAAAGGAAAATGCAAATATGGAAAGAACTGAAGAAAATGAGTCAGGGTTGTATGATAGTGATGAGGTTAAGTGAATATAGTTAAACAAAAAAAAAAGAAATTCTATTGGTAAAAGAGTATGGGAGAGGAACAGGAAGACTTCAGAAGGATTTAAAAAAAAGAATGGAAAGGATGAATATATATTATATTAAGGTAACATTTATTGTAAACTTCTAGCCCTTAATGTTAATAGTTTGAAAAAAATAGAGAGAATTGGAATGTTTGAATGGTGTAGAAAGCAGGAATGTGATATTATTATTTTAGAAAATATGATATTCTTATCACAAGCTGAAAGATATCAAAGTGTGGTGGGAAAAAGGTTATTTGGAATTTTGGGAAGGAGACTTATTTTGTATTGTTATATTATATAGAGACACAATAAAAGTGTTAGACATTACTTTTGTTACAACAGGTAGAACCATAAGTGATAGGTAGAACCATAGTTGTTGATGTAAGATAGAGGGATCAGGTTATTAGAACTGCTGCCATGTATACATATGTATCTAAAAAGAGAGAAGAAATGTTTAGAAACATTATTCAATATGTAGCCATTAATATGTAGATTACTGTAGGGAATTTTAATTATAATTTGAGACAGCCCAAAAAGAAAGCATATGATGTTGTTAGCATGGAACATTATAAAATAGTTAAACATTTGGAATCAAAAGACATGGACCTATAAAAAAGAGAGTAAAGAGAAAGTAAATAGATTATTTTTTGGTATCAGAAAGCTTATTAATAGTGGAGGAAGGTGTTTTGATGAAAGTTTTTTAGATCATAAAACAATTTGGATTGAGATAAAAGGAAATTCTGAATGTATAAAAATAGGGAAGGGTTTAAAAAGAATAAATGAGGTGAAATGGGATGGCATGGGAAAAGATGACAAGATGAAGTTATGGTAAGATCATGTGGGGATGAGAAAGGTTTATAAGCACTGGTCAGAATAGTGGCTATGTTTTAAACAGAAGTATAACAATGTTATGTGATATGGGGAAAATAAAATATAAATATGGATAGGATATACTATAAGAATTTAAATAATAATGTTACTGACTGTTTATGAAAGAACAGTTACATGAGATGAATAAGAAGAAGAGAGAGTTTTTATTGTATAAGGAAATATACTTCTTTCAAGGTAAAAAGAAGAAATTGCACCATATTTAAGTAAAATAGTTAAAGAGGACACTAGTGTTATAAGCAAATAGAAAGCTTCATTAGGTAATATATACAATACATAACAGAAATGTTTGGAAATGGTAGAAAAATATATTATGAATTTATTTGAAGAACAGAAGATAAAATTAGTAAAAATGGGAAGTGTATTCATTGTCTGATAAAGACAATAAAGGTCTAGGGAAAAAAATACAATAGAAGAGGTAGATCAAGTTTTGAAACTAGTGAATTTAGATTCAGCTGCAGCACTGGATGGAATAGAATATAGCATGTATAAGGACATGACAGTGGACCCAAAAAAGGGTTCATAAGAATATTAAATAATGAATGGTTCGATAAAGGTTTTATGTATAAAGAATTGTGCAGAGGTGTAGTTAATTTATATGGAAAAAAGTGATAAATGAGAGTTACATAACTGGAGACAAAAAGTATTAAATAATGTGGATTACACAATTTTTATGAACATTTTACACGAAAGGATGGAGGGAAAATGAGTAAAGTTGTAAAGGGACATTTATATGGGATAAAAGGGAAAAGGGTTTTGGATTTATTACTGAGAATTAGGGAAGCAGTAGATGACATGTTTTACAGAAATGTACATGTAAAAATAATGGTAGGGGATTTAAGTAGAGCTTTTGATTCATGATTCTGTGTTATGAGAAATATTTGAAGTTTATAATATCAGCAGAAAGATAAAAAATTGTTTGTACTACAGCTTATAGGTACAATATAGTCTAAGCATTAATAAACGGGTGGCTTAGTGAAGATATACAGCTTAAGAAAGGGATTCGAAAAGGTTGTCCTTGAATGGTATATTATTGATATTAATGATGAATGTGATATCTCTACATATGAATAGAGAGATGGAATTGATGAGCTACATTTCAAATGAAGGGATACAATTGCTAATTCTGCTAAATACACAGATAATGATATTATTATTGCTAAGGATAAAATATGGACAAGCAGAGTGATAAAACATTTGCAGGAAACTATTTAGATAATAGGGTTTTTGATAAATAAAGAAAAAAGTCAAGGATGAGGATATGACAAGATGATTGGATGGATAAATTTATTATGAGAAAGGTAAACATTCTTGGAATACGGTTTGGAAAACAAGACAGTATAGATACAGTATGGAAAAAAAACAGAGGAAATGTGAACTTTATGTTTATTTTGGACATTCTTTAGATTGTCTTTTCAAAAAAGGTGTACTTAACTTCATTTTGTTAGCTAGAACTGCATATTTAGCAGCTGTTTTTAGTTCACCATTGATTTTAGAAAAAGAACTGCATAATTTTATTTTTTCATTTATTTGGGGATCTAGACTGAATCCAGTGAAACGGGGGATTCTATATGTGCATAAAGAAAAGGGAGGTTTAGGGTTAATAAATCCAATAGGTTACATTGCATCTTTAAATTTGTATAGAGTAAAAATGTTTAAAGGACAATGATATTCCCACTTTAACACAAATATTAAGTCTAAAGTATAAAATGGAATGGTTAAACTGTTTTAGTTTAAAACGAAGGAACGCTTAATGTAATAAAGAAATAGAGAACTATCAAGATAAAATTATGTTGTGGAAAATGAGTGTCAAAAGGACTGAAAATGGGAGAAAAGTGTGGTACAATAATATTATGGAAATTTTTTTTGGATATACCACTGGAAGGGGTTACATAAAGAAAAAAAGCAGTGCCATATAAGCAAGAATAGTAAGATACAAAAAAATTATAAGAGTGCCAAGATTTCTTATGGAAACTGACAATAAAAAATTTACCACCGAAGGTGAATGTTTGTGTTTGTTTGCGTCTTTCGGCTTTTCCAGGTTAGGGGTCGCCACAGCAGAACTCCGGTCCGCTAATGATTGGTAGTTGAGTTTTACATGCCGAGTTACCAGCCCTGACACACAACCTTCAACGAAGGTACGCCCATTCAAGTACGTCTCCACGCAGAAGATGCTCTAGCTGAGAATCGAACTGGACAGCATCTTACTGTGAGGCGACAACACTACTGCAGCACCACCACCGTGGGTACCACTGAAGGTGAATGTACCTTATAAATGTAAAAAAGATAGTTGTTGTTTGTACTGTAGTAAATTTTAAACTAATGAACATAGTTTTTAGGATACAAAAGGGTTAAAATGTTATGAGAAAATATTTTATGTTCAAATTATGTGGGGTGATTTACATAAATAAATATTATTTATTTATTTTTTTTATTTTACATTTGTTGACCGGGAATGTCCGACTAGGTTCCACAGAGCCTGTTTTCAGTGGAGGCCCGGGGAGAAATGCTCCAGATGCATGTCTTTGGAATGTGGGAGGAAACCGGAGTACCCGGAGGAAACCCACGCGAACACAGGGAGAACATGCAAACTCCACACAGAAGGCACCCCAGCCAAGAATCGAACCAGAGAACCTCTTGCTGTGAGGCGACAACGTTAACCGCTGCACCACTGTGCCACCCAAATTATAAACATGGATATGATTAAATTTGGATACTATAAGAATAAAAATAAAAATTATGTTAAGAGAACTGAAAGAAAAATGTTTAGTATTATATGGATAATATGGAATCAAAGGGTGAAGGAAATTATGTTTAATAAAAATGGGATTAGGCCATGATGTTAACAAAAATAAGGTTTTGATTGTGGGAGTTGGAGTGGGGTTCAAACAGTAAAAGATGATTACTGTGTTTGAGAGGAAATATAAAATATTTATTTTATTTTTTTATTTTATTTTACATTTGTTGTCTGGGCTAGTCCAGCTGGATATATGTCCATTTTTAGTAGAAGCCCGGGGAGATAAGCTCCAAAATAAAAATATTTTATTAAAAAATTCATTTGACAGTTACAAAGGATAAGTTTTAGCACATCGATACAGTTCTTTTCAATTTTGTTCAATAGGTCAGGAATATTTTACAATTTTAAACTGGGAAGTTAAGATACTGTGCATTTTTCCTTAATTATTTTATTTTTATTTTATTTTAAAAAAATTGTATATATTGTTTATAGTATATATAATGTAAATATGCATACATGTATAAATAAGCATGTATATTTTAATAAATGACCTCTACCCTTTTTTATAGGGGTCATGGGAGTTTTTATATTCACCTGCCTGTGTTAACTACCAACTCAGGCAGATGGGGCCATGGTTTCACATCTCATTTGAAGGATGACACACTTAAGAGTACAGCACCTCCCTTTATGCTGCACTGCAGTGTCAGTAATCAATCTACCTGTTGTGGGAATAAAACCCACAGCCATCTGCATCATAGGTGAATGTAATATCTGTTGTTCCACTGACATAGCTACACTGCCATATATATTTGACTGTTTTTAATAAGAATTTAAAGCAGATGGAAATTCTGTAGAAGTGATGAATTTGAAGGATTTATCTAAAAAATTAACTATGTAAATATGTAAATTTGTGTGCAATGCACAAATGTAAATCGATAATCCCTTCTCAACATGATATGCGCTGTGAGGTATTTTATAGAAATCTGAAATATCACCAGCTCAGCCAGACAGAAACTCAGTTTAACTTCTCATCCAAATGATTAGAAAAAATCATGAAAGAATAGCTTTTGGAACTATTCGAGCTAAGTTAAAATACCAAACAGTAGTAGTAAGAAATATTTGTAAATTAAACACCAAACAGTAATAAAAATCTTATCAAAATGTCTTCACTTTTGCGAATAAAAACAGCTTCATCTTCTTTGTACCAAAACAACAAATCTTCTTGCTGCAATTAAAAATAGCTTCACTTCTTAGTAGCAAAACACCAAATCTTTATTGCGTGAAGCTTATATAAATCACCAGATGAGTGCGGTGCACATCTCATCCAAATGATGGAAAAACTTCAGTGAATACAATTTACAAGCTACACAACATAAAAAACATGTCACATCATAGGCACTCTCAAAAATACAAAAGCATTCACAACTAATATAGACATAGCACCATTGCTTACCAACTTTGAAACTCAGAAAAAGCCAGCTGTTGTTACTGCTATCAAGTGTCAACATACAACTTCTGTGGCTGCAAGTGTAGCAAACTTCAGCACATACCAATTAAAAAAATCAAAGAAACTCAGGAGCACAGCACTCCGTAGTGCTACACTGCAGTCTGACTGAACTAATACATTTGTAAAAGCCCCTGCAATGCATTTCAGCTGGCTGGTGTCAGTACATGATCACACGCACACACACACACACACACACACACACACACACACACACACACACGCGCACGCACGCATACACACACACACACACACACACACACACACACACACACACACACACAGAGCTCCTTGTTAATGCTGCTATTCCAGTTATTTGTGTTCTGTCTTTTTTTTTTTATTTTGCTCAGAAGCAGTCTGCTCCATTTGCTTTTTTAGCAAGGAGAAAGGAAGAGGTGAGAAAACAGAAGGTTTTAATCACAGCACATGGACTTTATGTCATGAATATTCATACCCGTTTGTCAATGGACATTCCCGGTATATTAATTTACACCTTTGAAAGGTTAAGTATTAAGTGAGGTTTGCTGATTTTACAATCCAATTTTCCCCACAGATTTAAAGCAAAGCCTGAAACAGATCATCCAAGTCTGAGAAAGATATCACAAACTTGTAGCTATACAAGGTAGAGCACATTTTTTTCTTTACTGAAAGTGAGTCAATAAATTCTTAGCATATGCTCTGTTTGGTTCTTTTCCTGAAACGTTTGTTATCTCCTCCTAAATTCTCCACATCTTGTACATCAGAGTATGGACAATGTATCAAAATGTAGGTGAAATGTGTGTTACTTATATCATTAACTACCAGTGTATCTAAGACACATACCCACGTGGCAGGTCTTGCCACTTGAATCCGTTCTACCCTTAGCTGTTGTATCAGTAAGTTGATGAAAAAAAGGAAGGGTGCTGTCAATCTACGGGAAAATGACATGCTGTGATGCAAGGATGGAAGATGTTAATATTCTGTACTCCCCACACATACAGACAGAGACACACAACCACAGAGTTCAATAAATTAAGGTTCATGGACTACATTATACATTTTCTGAGCATAAAACTATGGACGGTACTTCCCCTATATAAAATTAGTAACAGAGTTTAGAAAACACTGAGCTCTGTCTACTTCCTATGTCTGCATGCAGTCTGATGTATTTTGTGAAAAGGTGCAACTTTTTTTTTCAAAGTGTCAAAAACTGTTTTAATAGCAAAGAAGAGAAAATGATTTGCTGACAGCCATTTTAAGGAATCTGCATACTAAACATGCCATTATCACAATACATTTGTGACTCTTGCTGTTTCCATAAGTTGCAGAATAATGTGATAGTTAAATATGATGGCAAAAGTGATGCTATGCTGTACATGAGCTAAATAAATCAGCTACGTGTGTTCCTTCTTGTGACCCACATTATTCCGAGATGCAGATATAGCCAGAAATCTGTTTTAATAAATACAGAGGAAATTAGCTGTCACATATTACTCCATCTGATTTCAGGGCAGGTCATAAGAGAACACCATGAGGAAGAGAGATGAAGAAGCAGGAAAAAGGGTTAATGGTGGCGACACATAAGGACAGGCAGAGGGAACTGGGGGCATAGGAAGGAAGAGCTGATTAGGCATGAATGGAAGCAAAACAAATGATTTTGAGCTGTACAGTGCTCAGGCCATAACTGAGGGAGGGCTTCCTGAAAATATTTTCCACGTTCTGCTGATTTCATATTCAGACTAAAGAGCAATATGTCTTGCGTTATTTACAGAACCTAAAAGTCATTAATTTAATTGACAGGGACATTCCCATTATATTACAGAGGAAAATTTGGCAGGTGCCCAGTATTAATTAGCATTGCTACCTATCCCCACCCTTCCGCCATTGAAAGATATATCTCACAGTTTGGGGTAAAAGCAAAAAGCACAACACTTTTCCTGAAGCAATTTTCCATGAGCTTTTTATGCACACCAAAAAAATTATTCAGAATTATTAGTTATGTTGCCATTTATCCATAAGGGGGCAGTATTTCCCTGTGAATTAGTTACAACAGCTTCACCTACTATTGCCAAATATTATACAATATTTGAACATGGAGGAAAATAAAAAGGAAATTCATTTGAAATAAACTGCCACAGTCACTCATGGAAGAGATTATCGCAATGACCTAGTCATTTAACAGCATTTATATTACTTTTGCTAAAAACAAATTTGCTGTGAGTGTAGTTGCCTTGAATAGTGGTCTGCTTAGTGTATCACTCTACAGGTATTTGAACTTTCTTCTCTTGATTTTTATGTTATGGATCTGCTGTTTATATTTGTTAAATGGGCAAGTGAGCTGGCCCAAGGGCCCTTTTCAGTCCCAACTCAAAGAAGAGGCATAAAGATGCAAACAAATCATACAATTAGTAATGAGAAGGCTATAAAATGACTATCCTATGTTGTCAGGATGTATGCCTTTTTCTGAAGAAGGTACGTCTGAGGCATAGCATGTTTTTATCTTAGCTACTACACTGTATTACAATTCTGCTCTTCAGCTTTTATCATTAGTAAATCATGATGTCTCCTAAACACAAAAATTCATGACCTTAATTGATAGAAATCTCATTCTGGAATGCGAATAAACATACGTATATACGGGATCCCCTGATTTAGTTGAAGATCATTAAGGTATTCATCTGTTTAGTTGACACAATTTGGTCGACTAAACAAATGGATGGTAAGTGTGTGAGACTGCACAATCATGGGTTTGATGAATTTGCCTTTTTCTTGGTATTATGCAATCTTGGAGTTAGCATATACAATTAACACAGTGTGGCAGACAGGGGACTTGCCCACCGACATAAAAGTTTGTTTTAAACTTTATTTTTATTGATTTTGTTTATGCTGATATGGGAGCATGCAGCACATTTGTAGTGATGTGTTCACATTTGCTTTGTTGACATTTTGTTGTCGATGTTAGTGACATCAACATTTGGGTATTTTGATTTAATTAAGCACTGTGATATTTCTAAAGCCACAAGGAAGAGGAACTATAAGATACTAAAAAAAATGAATAGAAAATGTATAATTCCAATAACTCAGGCTTGCACTCAGGGAAAAACAACTCATCCTTTGCTTCTTGGAAAGCAATCTCTAACAAATACAATATTCTAAAAGACAAGTAATTAGGGGCAAAAAGAACGAACACTGGTTTAAAGGTCCACAGTCTGATGTAGTATAACACATTGTGTACAATTTTACCATAACAGTAGATGTCCTTCTCTTTACTGTTGCAGTATTCTTCATCGTAGAGCATTTCCTGCCAAGGATAGCCTGATGTCTGTCCAGTGTACCAAAGCCTTTAGATCTTGTACGTGCTGTATGTTACACGTATGCTCTCTGCTCAGGACAGTGGGCATAAAGTTGATGTATGGACACAGTTACTCAGAACTGAACTGCCCCAAGTAGAGAACAATTTCCATAGGATAAAAAAGGCTATGCATATCCAGAGCGAGAAAATACAGATGGAAAAGGGACACCCTCGGCCAGAAGGGAAACCAAAACAAAACCCAAAAGAAAAAGGGGGTGGAGGAAGGGAGCAAATACTGCAACGGTGAAGAGAAGTACATCTTATCGTTACAGTAAGACTTTACACAACTGTACTATGTCCTTCTGCATTACTGTTGCAGTATTCTTCACCATAGGAAGAGTAAAAAAAAGTTCAAGGAAAAGGACTTGGGGTGGAAGGCTGGGAAGAGCCCTCGCCTCAACAAACTCATACAGAATAGCTCTAGCAAAACCTACTCTGGCCCTAGAAACCATATCCAATTTATAATGCTTAGTAAAGGTATGCACTGAAGACCAAGGAGCAGCTTCAGTGATGGAATTGGTGTCCAACCCCTTGAAGAAAGCACCAGAAGTGGTAACATCCCATAGTGGAGTGAGCTCTAATAGAAGTAGAGACACTATGTAGACTATGTAGACATGTGCTATGAAAATAAAAACCAAAAGGAAATGGCCTTAGATATCCAGGAGGAGATGGTTTGCTAAGAAACAGTCAAACCCAAAGTCTTGGGATGAAAAGAAATTAAAAGCTGGTCAGATTTACAAATGGCCTTGTTTTTATTAAAATAATATCTGAGCTGTCTGTGCAAATCTAAAGTATGTAGGACCCTCTCACTAGCAGAGTGAGGTTAAGGAAAAAAAGGAAGGGAGTTGTACTGCCTGATTCAAAAGCAACTCATAAACCTCCCTGGGCATAAAAGAAGGATTAGTATGAATGGACACCCTGTCCCCATGAAAGAAACAAAAAAGGAGGGATGGCCATAAAAGCCTGAAGCTCATAAACCCTCCAAGCAGGAATAAAAGCCAGTAACAAAACAGTCTTCCGGGTGCAATGTTACAGAGAAGCTGAACCTGCAGGCTCAAAGGGAGCCTGGCTTAGTTTTTTTAAACAAAATTAAGTTCACAAGGAGTCTTCCTTCGGGGCCTAAGGTACAGGTTGCCTTTAAGAAACAGTATGACCTCAAAGCGAGAAGCCATAGGAGGATTCAATGGCAGACAGAAAGATAGGGCAGCAATAGTTGGCAAATGGGCCTTTACAGAAGAGTAGGCCAAGCCTGACTATAGCAACTCACACAAACAGGAGAGAGCCAAAGCCCCCCCCCCCACACTGAAAAAAGGTCATGGTTATGAACATGGCACCAGACAGAAAATCTCTTCCATTTAGACATATAAAACTTTCTGGCTGCAAGTTTTCTTACCTCCTGTAAACCCTGAGCATGTTCTCAGAAAAGAGGTGCCTAAAAGGAATCAAAACCCTATCATCCCCAGTGTCAGTTGAAGCGTGGACAAGTGACGATGGATGAGTGACCACTTATCCTATGTGAGGATGGACAACCAGTGAAATAACTTGTGATGATTGTCCCTGGCCAGATACATTAAGAGGGGAAACTGGTGCTGTCTTGATGAAACATGAGTCACTAGCAAGATTTTTGGGGAGTCCAGCTAAATCATCTGCAGGACTCGTGGAGGTAGAGGAAGGAGAGGGATAGCAGAGAGAAACATACCTTTCCAAGAAACGAAAGGGCATGCGTCTTCCATGCAAGGTGACATTGCACTCTGGAACAGAAAATAGGGAGCTGCCTGTTCAGATGGGAAGTAAAAAGATCTACCACAGAAATACCCCACCGATGGACTATGTCCAGAAGCATGTCCCTGTGAAGCATCCATTCGTGAGCCTGTGTTTTTGACAGGCTCAAAGCTTCTGTCACTAGATTGTGCTCTGAAGGAATTTGCCTGAAGAGTTAACTGATAAATAAGAGCCAGATCTCAGGCATGAAGAACCAGTATGCAGAAAAGGTAAGACATTGTGCCTCCTGCTTGTTGACATACCATATCACTGTGGTTTTGTCCATGTAAACCTTCAGAGGGTCTGGAGAAAGCATGGCATGAAAAGCCTGAAGGGCCAGAATCATGGCCCTCATCTCTTTGATGTTGATATGGTCTAACTTCTGAAGGGAGTGCCAAGGACCTTGAACTTTCAGGTGACCACAGGAAGCCCCCATCCCATGTACAAAACATCAGTTAACAGTTCTTGAGAATGAATCAGAGGCTTAAAAGGTAGGCATTGGTTGAGGTTAAGTTGCGGAATCCACCACTCAAATTCCTGCTTCAGAGAAGAAGGGAGAGGCACTCTAAAATCAGAGGGTGACAATGCTGAAGGCAAAATGACATGAAGTACCACTGAAGCTTCCACATGTGCAGTTTGGCAAGTTGAATAGAAGAGACCATGAATTCCAGAGCTCAAAGAAATTCTCTTGCTGGAATAGCAAGCAGATGAAGAACAGACTGATAGAAAGCTGTCAAGGACAGAACTTTTGGAGGTGGAAGAGAAGGTAACATTGGCACTGTCTAAATCCTGCAACACAGATACATATGATCCTGAGAGGGAGTCAGGATAGAGGTTATGAAAGTTGATAGTGAACCCCAGACTTGTGAGGAATGATATGAACTCCAGATCCTGTAGCAGGAATCTGGCAGAAGGTACCTGAAGCAATAGGTCATCTAGATAAAGAAAATCTGAATGTCTTGGAGCCTGCAAAAGGCAATCACAGGAGCTAGGCAATTTGTGAATACCTTTAGCGCAGTAGACAAGCCAAAATGCAAAGCAGAGAACTGAAAATTAGAGGAAGAAACACAGAAATGTCAAAACATCCTGAAAAGGGGATGAATAGGAACATGAAGGGAAGCATCCTTCACATCCAAGGACACAAGAAAGGCCTGGTGCAGTAGAAGTGGAAACAGGGTTTGAAGTGAAAGAATCCATAAAGAAGGAACATTGAGAAAGGTGTTGAATAAGGAGAGATCCAGAATAGGTCTCCAAGCGTCTTGCTTTCGAGGAACCAGGAACATTCTAGAGTAAAATCCCTTTCCTACTTTTGGGGATCTTTGTGGTACTGTTGTAAGTGGAGAAATAAATTAGGAACATGCATTATAACAATCAGCATTGTTGTGTTTAATTACTGTGCGTGTGTGTGTGTGAGAGATTGTGTGCGCAAGTGCATGTCTGTCTGTATGTGTACGTGTGTGTGTGTAAGTGCATTCTGCGTGTGTGTGTGTGTGTGTGTGTGTGTGTGTGTGTGTGTGTGTGTGTGTGTGTGTGTGTGTGTGTTCAAGCGCATCTGTGAATGTATGTTTGTGTGTCTGTGTTTAGTGGAGGGCTACATTTAGGTTTATCAAGTTATACCAAGAAATAAAATCAGTAAGTCTTGGTCTCAGAACTTTGATAAGTTTTGTGCACTACTGAAAGGTTTGGACAGTGTTCAAACAAGGGATTGCTCAACACTTAAATACCAACAAGGGAAATGTCATTTGCTTTTCTCCTTTTATGTTCATAGGTTGGTACTAGGCTATCGACCCTAGGGCCTATACAAGCCTAGCCATAAAAAATCCCTGGCTATTTCTTCACACAGTATTTACTTCTCTGGACCCCTGTCTAGCAGGGAAACTGATGTGATCCCCGGGGTGAATTTCCTATCTCCCATCCAATCATCAAGGTTCCTTTTGAAGAGGGACAAAGAGGCACTCTGCTTGACATGTATGGGCAGTCTATTCCAGAGTCTGGGGAGTCTGTGGGTCAGGAACCTATCCCTTCAACTCGATATGTAAAAAACAGTGTTGCCTGTTATACAGTAGAACACAAATGCAGCACAAGTACAGGTTTTATAATTTGTTTTCTTTTTTTCTATATTTTACAAACTCACCCATTCCAGTAGGAGGGGCAGAAAGTCATAAACAGGAATGAGGATCTTGGTGTTGATATGAGGGTATGCATTCCATTCTTACAAATACTGAGATTATATACTGACAGATGTTCTTAGTCATGATGGCCTTACTCAACTGCAAGTTGTGCACTGATGCAGGAAGATGGACAGTGTGTGTAAATAATAAAATCCCTATAGTGTGGGTATGATGCCCCACTGGGACATCACAATCTCCTCTTAGGCAATGTAGGGGTTTTGGATTTGGTCAGAGGAGGTCACAAGTGACCTCTGGCATCAAATATTGAGGAGAAGCACTAGTGACTGCTTATGGTCTGCTGTAGAGAGGTCAAAATATTAAAAAAGGAGTATGCACACTAGCAGTTGGAAATGTGATACAGTGTGTGTGTGTGTGTTGTATGTACTGCAGCTCAGAGTGCTCAGAACTTTGATATCTTGTGCACCACTGAACAGTTTGCACAGAGTTCAAACAAGGGATGGCTCAAAATTTAAATACCAGCCAAAGAAATGCTGTCTGCTTTTCTTCAGTTTTTGGAAACTCTGTGTTTATTAAATACTACTGCCTTCTTAAACAAAAATATGGCACACTTTGATAAGCCTCATCAGTTTTGGACTTACAGATTCCAACCAAATACCTCAAAATTCATGCTTCTTTTGCTAGGCCTAGTAATTTACCCCTTAGTGTAAGGGGAGACATAACAGGTGACAAAAAGGGACTCTTCACATTCTTGATCTAAAGGTCACAAAGAATTTTTCCTGTTAATGCATATGAACCAAGGCATTCATTAATTTAATAAACCTTGATTTACATTTTCATAATGAGCCATTTTTTTGCCATTTCCACTATCTCTGTTGCCAAGTCCACTAATTCCATATACTGTTGGCTTTATCTTAGACTTTCAATGTCTAGTGATCAATCGGTTATCCACAGCTACTTATTATATTTAGGCATCTCTTAAAATACAATACTTTGTTAACTTGTATCCATTCATCCACAACCCCTTTTTCCCATTTATGTACATGGGGTCAGGTGTCAGTTCAACAGTGACAATCATCTAGGGCCATGGCTCGCACCGCTCTGCGGCTATCCCTGTCATAGTAGTTCTTCCACACCATACACTTGCACTCACACACACACACCCATGGCCACTTTGGAGGCTGCAATCCACCTACTGAATGTCTTAATAATGTAGGATGAAACCAGAGCACCCAGAGGAAGCTCAAGCAGACACAGGGAGGAAATGCAGACTCAGTATAGAAGGCACCCCAGCTGAAAATCAAACTGGGAAACCTCCTGCTGTGAGGCGACAACACTATATGTTGTGCCAGTGTGCCATCCACTTTGTTAACTTGTATATTTTTATACCAAATATATAACTAACCGGGTGCTGAACATTTTTCTTACATGCAACCAGTTCAGTACAGTACCCTCCTCAAAAAAATATGCATCCAGCCCCTCTCTTCATTACTATTGTACCTCCAAAAAATGCAGTATATCCCTGCAATAATTTCTAAATCTTAGTTTTAGTGAAAAAATATCAGTGGAGATACCAGGAAGCAACAACTCCTTGATTTAAAGACATACTTAAGTACAACTGCAGAGAAGTGTGTGCACTGAACACCCTACACTCCATCTGCCTTTTCCGTGGCTCGCTCAAGCTGGTTAACTCTGGAAGGTTTATTCTCCAGCAAGGTCTTATTATCCTCACAAATTACATGTTTATTATAGTTTTAGTACCATTTCTAACTTGTGTAATACGATTTACAGGAACAAAATCTAATACATTACTGGCTATTGAGAGGCATGGCTTTTTTTTCTGGAAATAGGAGTGATCCCAGTTGCCCTTTAAGACTTCTAAAGAACTGTGGAGCTATATTGATAAATACCATCCAAATCCAATGTCACAGAGAGTGCATGTGTGAAATACAGATGGACAGTATATGTACATGTGTGTCTTGTTGACCAGGACAAGAGCTAATGACCATGTGGTCAAAACTATCTTGTGGGAGGTGTTACAATGGCATTGGGTCCCAGGGATGCTGCTGTTACATACCATTTGGTCTTTGTATCTGTGGAGTGAGATTTGTATTCACATTGTTAGTGTTAAGTCAAGCACATTCAAGGTAGAGATAGCACTCTGCCAAGGATTTGTCGTTTCCCTTCCTTTTCACGATTCTCATGAACAATACCTCAAGGTACACCTGATGCTCAGAAATGACTCACTCTGGAGATGTGAGTGTTGCATCTTTACTGCATGCAATGATGTTTTTATCTTGTCCTCAAGTGACTGTGATCTCTGTCATGACCTGGAAAGATTTACTGATGAGTGTGAAGCAAGAGAAATGAAAATGTGCACCTCCAAATCATAAGTCATTGTGGATTGTTCTGTATGAAGAAGAGAGGAGCAACAGAAAAATGCCTTTTGATGTACTGTAGAACTTGGAGTTGGATACTGTCCTACTTGGCTTTTATTACTCTGACCTTCAAGCCAACACTCCTGGCCTATGATTATCTAAGATACGGAAAACTTTAAATTAGGTGGTACTAATTGTTCTTCCACTGACTCACACTTTTTCCAAAATGGGTTAGACTATGTCCAGCTATAAAAGAACAACAGTCTCAAATTGAATTTGAAAAATATAGCAGAATTCATTTTTGCTTTACAAAACATTTCCATGTGCTAACACATGGGAAACAAACAACTTAAATCAGCCCTTATTATAAGGTTTCTAGGCATTCTTATTGATAATACCATATCTTTTGACCATCATGTTTCCACAGTAATTGAGAAATCCTTTCATCTGCCTCAATTAATTTCCAAATGCACCTCCTCTATATGAAAAATAGTTGTTTCCTTTATTCATCTCTTATCAGACTTATTAATGAATGCAGTGCACATTTTTGCATTGAACTGACAAAGCATATTATTCAATATGAAACTTCAGATATGCCTTACTAAAAAGATGAAAGGTCTCAAGACCCTCAGCTATCCAGTTGGACAGACAGCCCTAGAACAAATAGTTCCATATGTACCTGGCTAAAAAAAATTAAGCCTTCACCAGCAGAGTAATATGACACACTAGCATGATAGAGTCATATCCAAATATATTCCTTCCCTCTGGGACAAAGTTTAACTACATTTCAGTCAAAGTAACACTCTTGGCCCTTTCAACATAAACCTAAATAAGTATCTAAATAGCCTTAAATTCTCCCCTGTTCTAATTTATGTTCCCCTTCTCATGGCTGGAGGGGACATTTGAAAAATAATGGCTAGGTCTGTAATGGTTAATAGACTGTACTTATCTATAAACCTCAGTTATAGACATTTAACCATATGGGCTGGCCTTGTTTGTGAGTGGAGATAGAGAAGAGCTGAAGACTGACTGGCATCTGGAAAATGGTAAGTACCTAAACTTACCCATAAGCTATACTTCTTTATCATACGTATGCACCCTATTCCCTGTTCCCCTACTTTAATTATCATGTACACTCTAGTCTATATTGTTGCATTGCTCTGGCTGTTCAGCAGTTATTAATTAATTCAGTTGTTGCTGTTAAATTACCATTTTTTAGTATTTGCAGTCAGATTAATTCAGTTGTTACAATCCGGTTAGCATTTTTTCTTGGACATTGTTATACTACTATACCACTATCAAATGTTACTACTGACATGGCTACTTTTCCTGGGATAACAGCTGAAATTAGTTACCTTGCACCTATTTCTTTACTCTCGGTAATTGATACCAAATGAAATTTTATTACAACAGCACCACACACATTGTTGATTTTTAATCTTACATTGCACTCTCTTTTTACATAGCACCCTTTCAGTGTTGTGTTTAATTATGTCTGTGTTATTAGAAGAACATTGTACTTTACCTTATAGCTACATTGATTGTCTTTACTACTGTATCAAGGATGTTAACAGTCACTTAACTATGCGTGTGTTCCTTGCACTTTAGTGGAAGCTGTACCTGTATATCTTGTGCTTAATTGTTGAGATTATACTAGATATCTATACTACACCCAGATAAAACGCAACACTCATTTTATCTTACAACCTAGCAGGTGTATCAGTGTAGCACTCCTTTAAGCTACAAGCTTTGACTTTGTACTTGTTACTAAAATAAAGTAACTTGTCGTCCTTGTACCAGCTGGCATTGTTCTCATACTAGCCTATTAACCTACCTTGTCTACACACGGGTATTATCGTTACCATCGGCCCATTAGCCTACATTGTTTACATCTACCTTTGGCAGCATGGATTTTTCGTCTATTCTAACTCCTTCTGTTACCATCCTGTTGGTACTTGGCCAGCATTCAAATGTGAGAGATCCAAGTATTTATTTTGGCTGGAGATAAATCTCTCATATCAAATGACAGCCAGTAAGCCAAACACAGACCCTGCAAAATGATCCACTACATTCCTTGATATAGGCTGAGATAGCTGGAAAGTCCTACTTAAGGATCATAGACACCGCACCAAGAGAGCTCAGGCACCTTCTCCTACTACTATGTGTACTCACACATCTGCAGCACTTAGATATGGCAACTCCAAATGTCATCAGGGTCGAAATGTAAACTTGTGAGGTCCACAAAAGTCTGCACGTACTCATGGCAATGGACTAGTGTTTGCTGAAACCACTGCTAAGCACACTCATCATACTGGACAAGAATATAGAGATTGTAAACTGTCTCACCGGTGCCAGGATGTAGAATGTTACAAGGACTTTGAGGTCCATCTCATGGTCACCGGTGCCAGGATGTATAATGTTACAAGGACTTTGAGGTCCATCTCATGGTCACCGGTGCCAGGACGTATAATGTTACAAGGACTTTGAGGTCCATCTCATGGTCATCTCAACATAGCAGATTTTATTTTAGTCTATATTAAGGTGGCTTTGCTCTGTGATAGACATCAAAACAAAATGATTCCAGAACCTGTGACCCTCCTAAATCTCAAGCACATGCATGTCTGCATAGTTACTGAAACTTAAATTCAGTACACTGATAGCAATCCGTCTATATCTGGGCTATAATACCCCTCATTCCTTCACTCCCACTGAAAATTATGGGAGAAGTGTCTGCATTACCTCACCCTAACTAATTAACAGAGCTCCAAACTACCACTTATAAAACAAGCTATCACATCAGTTGT
This sequence comes from Protopterus annectens, assembly GCF_019279795.1. Lineage (NCBI taxonomy): Eukaryota > Metazoa > Chordata > Ceratodontiformes > Protopteridae > Protopterus > Protopterus annectens. The sequence continues at coordinate 1,536,427,456 of NC_056739.1, read as the reverse complement.
CTGGCAGGTAATGCAGATGAGTCAAGCTATACCTGTGCCAAAGGTACAGGTTTTGAATCTTGTCACCTTCATTGCCTACTGTGTGACCTTGAATAGTCACCTGACTAGATAGTGCTTTGAGGTAATTGAGAATATGGGCTAGGCTCCTAGGAACTGTATGCCCAGTAACTACATATGAACTTATACATCTATTACCAAGTGCAGAACTCCATCCATGTCTCCCACTTAGCATGAAACTTACTAGGAGAGATCTCTCTCCAGCCTAACACCATTCCTCTTCATAACTTTAACTACTCAACTGTCAACTGGCAAACTTATACCACTATTAATAAATATGTTTAATTTCAGCATTTCCGAGACTTGTTCAAGGCCAGCTACCCTTAACAAACTACCTACCTTACCCTAAAGGCTGCAATATCCTTGACCTTGTCCTCACCAACCTTGGCCTTACCTGCACCACACACTGCACCTCCACCTCTCTGGTTAAGTCTGACCACAAATCAGTATTGAGCTTGTCTAAATCCATTGAATCCATTCTACAAACCCCACAGTCTTTACGGATTTCTCCAAACCAAACCTGTTACCGCTCTTGGGTGTGCTTGAAAAGTTCAAAAGTAACCCTAATCCTGACAATCCCCCTTTGATAGTTGCCACTTCCCCCTATGACTTCTACTTGTGCCTAAATGGTTGTGTTAAGAAGTGCATCCATTTTCACTGCACATGTAGTGAATTAAGAGTAGATCCTTATGGTAGAATTCTCTCATTAACAATCTGTACAATAATATTACAAAACTGCTTATTTAACATTTATACTAAGGCTCTAGCTCTACAACATAAAAATATACATGACAGGTTAGCAAAAACCTCAATTTTGTAAATAAAAAGTCCAAGGCTGACAATGAAGTTAAGAATGCTACCTTCAATAAATATAACCATAAAATCTTCTTCAAGTACATTAGACAACTTAAAAAAGTAATAACCAGCTATACTCTGATCTTTTTTCTAACAACACCATCAACTTTGATCCTGAGTTAATAGCTGATGTCCTAACAGATACATTTAGAAGACACTTTGCACTACTTACATCTCTGTTTTCCCTACTGCCCAATAGTCTCTACCACTAAAATCACCCTTGGTTAGGGCCTGTTAGCTTTATCCAAACCCAGAGACACTTCATTCATGGATTCTGATAACTTACTAGGCTGTCCCCTTATTAGTAACACATGCAATCTGCCTGAACCTCTCAGTAAATGTTTTAATCTCATCTTTTCTACAGGACATGTCCCTTATGCCTTATAAAATTGCCATAATGATACCATACATCTCAAGTTGCAGGCATCAGAAATCTGGACAAAGGCGAATGAAAGTACAGTTGTGTAAGATCTTGCCATAACAGTAGATGGGCTACTTCTCACTGTTGCAGTATTCTTTCCTTTTGAGATATCCATGAGGATAGCCTAATGTCCAGCCAGCATACCAAATTCTTTTACACCTTCCAGGCATTATACATCAGATGTATGTCTTACATGCACAGCATAAAGTACATACGTGATGCATGGATGCTTAATCCTCAGAAATGATGTGCCCCAGGAGAAGCAGAACAATAACATGCACATCTGGGAAGGGAAACAGAAGGAACTAAGGATGGACTAGGAAATCCTTTAGCCAGCAGTATTCCTTAATCTTGGAAGAATACAAAAGTATGGGAGGAGGAAGGCAGAGAACAGTCCAGAAACACACAAAGGATAGCGCTGGCAAATCTGCTATGCTATGAAATGACATCCACCTTATAATGTTTGGTAAAAGTGTGGACAGAAGACTACAACAACCAGAAGAGGTTACTGCCCTGCTAGAATGAGTACAAACAAAGGGGAAAGTGGCTCGACATGAAAAGAATAATAAAAAGACATTTTCTTAGATATCCGGGGGTGGGGGGTGGGGGGGTGTTTAGATACTGACGGACTCATTTCCTGGTATGAAAGGAAACAAAGGGTTGCTCATATTTTCTGATGCACTTTTCTTACCCAAGTAGTATCTGAGCCGTCTATGTAAATCCAAGGTGGTAGTACTGTCTCACTGGAAGTCTTTGGAGAAGGAAAAAAGGACGGAAGATAAATAGACTGATTCAAAAACAAATCATTAACCACCTTGGGCATAAAAGAAGGACTGGTATGAAGAGATTCACCTTGTCCTTGTGAAAGACCAAAAACGGAGGAACTTCCATGAGAGCTTGGAGATCAGAAACCCTCTTGTCAGAAGTAAGAGCCAACAGCAATACAATCTTCCAAGCACAATGCTGCAGGGAAGAAGAAAAGACAGGCTCAAAAGGGGGCTGAGTTAATTTTTCAAAAACAAATTTAAGGTCTCAAGAAGGAATAATAGACTTTCTTGGGGACCTGATATGAAGGATGCCTTTTAGAAACTGTTTGACTTCAAAATTAAAAGCCAAAGATGGAATCAGAGGCAGACCCTCTGAAATGACTTACAAATGAACCTTAACCATATGCAGAACCAGCACTAAGCAATTCACACAAATAAAAAAATGACCTGGACTCCTACAGTAAAAAGGTACAGGTCATGCTTGAGACAACAAACAGAAAATCTCTTCCATTCAGCATATAGAATCTTCTAGTTCTGTTTTTTCTGGCCTACTGCAAAACCCAAAGCTAATCCTAAGAAAAGTGGTATTGGAAAGGAATCAAAGGCCTATCACTCAAAGTGTGAGTTTAAGTGTGGACAACTGAGGGTGAATGAGAGATCCCTTGTCTTGTATGAGAAGATTCATCCAGTGAGGTAATGTGCCATGATTTCCTCTGGCCAGGTGAAAGAGAAGGGAGAACCAGTGCTGTCTGGGCCAAATGATTTTGGGCATGTCCCACATGATCTTGTGCAAGACCCGCAGAAGTAGAAGAGGAAAAGAAAAAGACATACAAGAACATCTCCTTCTAAGAAAAAGATATGGTGTCCACTTTCCAGGCCAGAGAACTTGGCACTCTGGAACATAATTGAGGAATTTGTCTGTTTATATGGAAGGCAAAAAAAAAAGATCTTCTTGAAGAGTACCTTACCAATATACAATGCCTAGAAATACCCCCATGTGAAGCATCTGTTGGTGAGGATGTGTCATGGACCTGCTCAAAGAGTCTGCCACTAGTCTGTGCTCTGAAAGGACGAAAGCCACCAGATGAACCTGGTGATGTCAGAATACAAAATCCCAAGCCTGAAGTGCCACCCTGCAAAGTAGATAAGACTCTGTGTCCCATTGCTTGCCGATGTACCACATGACTATGGTATTGTCTGTAAAAACCATTAGAGGACCTGGAACTCAAAGTGTGTGAAAGGCCAAAAGAGCTAGGATTAGAGCCCTCATCTGTCTGAAGTTGATATGGTCTGACAGCTGTTGATGGGACCAAAGACCCCTGGGGCTTTCTGGTTTTTGAAGGAAGGTCCCCGATGTTGGTCAGAAGCATCCATGTACTACTCCTGAGCGGGGAAAGAACCATGAAAAAACAGACCTGGATTTCAGAAAATCTGCTGAATCCACTAGCAGAATTCAAGCTTCAGACAAGGTAAGAGAAGTACCAGATACTCCAGAGAGTGGCAGTGTGAAGCCAAACAGTCTTGAATTCCACTGAAGTTTTCTCATATTGAATGTGGCAAAAGGAACCATGAGAATGGCAGATGCCATGTACCCCAAGGTTTAGAGGAATTCCCTTGTAGGAAGGAATGGCAGAGGAAGAAAAGAGTGGGAAAAACATTCAAGGAAAGGACCACTGGGAGGTAAGAGGCAAGCCAAGATTGGGATGGTCTGAATCTTGTGACTCAAAACACTTTGTTCTAAGAGGAAATCAGCAAAGACGTGTTGGATTTAGGATGAATCCCACCCCCCACCCCCCGAGCACAGGGTGCAAAGAATTGGGAAGGTGCAATCAGCCAATCCCATCTCTCTTTAATGCAGTACCAGCTTAAAAAAAAAGCTGTATTGCATTTGTGATCAACCTTGAGTGCTATAGCTTTCCATATGTGACCTAAACATTTGCAACTGCTTGCTGCATTGCAGCAAACAATTTGGTATAGTTTAAAAGTAAAAAAAAAAGTCTTTTTTTTTTTTTAATGAAAACCTGAGAGCTGTATTGTTTAGACAATGTAGAAACTGTAGCAAGATGTTTGCTACAGCTTAAAAAGAGGAAATTGTGTTTTTAAACTACAACATGAGCACCATAATGACAAGTACAGGCAAATATAAACTATATATATATATATATATATATATATATATATATATATATATATATATATATATATACATTTTATATATATATATATATATATATATATATATATATATTTTTTTTTTTTTTTTTTTTAATAAAACAAAAGAGCCATAGTGCTCCATACAGTCAGGGTATAATCTGTAGTAAGTATTTACTAGATTTAAAGCAAGAAGGTTTGTGACATTTTAAAAAAAAACATTTTTTGAAACTAAATCCTAAGCACAGTAGCACTCTGTGCAAGCTGTTTGCTACATTTAAAGCAAGCAGTTTGCTACAGTTTAAAAAGAAGACTTTTTTAATTAAAGCAGTTAACTACAGCAACCGTTTACTGCTTTGTAGCTAACAGTGTGCTACAGTTTAAAAGGAGAAATTATTTTTTTAAATAAAATACATTGAAGGAAGGCTGGTGTCAGGTCACAGAAATAAGACCTGAATGTCTGGGGCAGGAGGGAGGGGTGTATCGTGCAGCTGGCCACCTGGTTGGTGTGCCAGTAGAAGGAACGTCCATTTTTTGTCTTTTTATTTTTGTTTGTTTTAATGTTCTTCAGTGGAAGGCCTGGGGGTTACCTAGTTTACCTACAGACAAAGGAAGATTTCAAAGTATAGTTCCTCTGGAACTTAGGTAGAAAGGGAAACAAAAAGTTGTTTCACATCTGGCATAACCGTGTCTTTATCATGCAGGGTTTTAAACAGTTCTGCAGCAGCAGGAGCAGTGTGAAAAAGATTCTGGTTGTCTAGGGGAAAATCTAAAAGTTTGGCATTAATTTCCTTAGGCAAAGCCTGAAGCCACAATCAAGAATATCTTTTCAAGAGAGAACCAGATCCAGCTACCCTAGAAGAAGTATCAGCTTAGTTGCATTTCATGGAATGGCAAGCTATTTGCAAGGTAGAACTCACAACAGAAAGAGCAGAAGTCTTACTGCTTGAATAAAGCATATCAGTCAACCCCTCCCCAGCTGGGAGAGAAGAGCTAGGACATATCTAGCCATATGGGTCTGATCATTAATGGCTCTAAAAGTCAAAGAACAAAGGTATACACTTTTTCCCATACTACACCACAGCATGGCTGTCCTTGTCAGAAGATAAAAGCTTGGAAGATGAAAGCAGTTTGGATGGGTTACCTGTGGGTACTGAAAAAAAAAACAGCAGGATCAGAAGGACTTTTATTCAAATATTTATGATCCTCAGGAAATTTATAAAAATTGTTTGGCTTCTTATGTGCCGGAGGTGAGAGTCAGGAATATAAGTGCTGTGAAAGTGTCCAAAAGGGCCACTAAGATGGAGGGAGTGCAGATTGTCTGGGGGGGGGGGTCCATTTGCAAGAGTTCATAATATTTCTTTTGAACCTCTGAAGCCTGGCAAGAGTACAATTTAAAGTGTTCTATCATACAGACCACTGCGTCCTAAAAAGATAAATCCTCAGAAAGAGAGTCAGGAGACAAAGAATCTTCTTCATCAGACCACAGAGTCAAAGGATAGTGGATCAGAAATAAATATGCTAGGGATCCCTCACCAGAGTCCAACTGCTCATCAGAAGAATGACGATCCCTAGATCTCTTAGTCAGGGTGGAAAGTCAGGGGGCAGAAACAGGAATAGGCAACTCTTGTGGGGATTTCAGAATCATAAGGGCATTAATCAGCTCCTACATAAAGTCCTGACATTCTTTGTGAGGATATTTGGCCAGAATAGCCACACATTTAGTTTTATGTTTCTTTTTTAAAAGAACATCTGCTGCAATAAATTAAGGAGGTTCAGACCCCTGCCTAGATTTGAAGAGGAGGCCAGGCACCTTTCCCCTAACTAAAATTTGAGGAATCCCCTTAGGCCCTTCAGGTATAATTAGCCATGGTGCCCCCTTGAAATCTGCACCAGATGTGTGCACAGCCACAAAGGATGTGTGAGTAGGCAGCTCCAAAGGTCTCAACATTCCATCTCCAAAATGTGGAACATTAACTTTCATAATGTGGAACAAAGGGGCAAACATGCGGCACAAGGTTTTCAATGAATGAGGGACAAATCACACAAGAGACAAAATTCAGAAGTAATCAAGGACAATCAAGTGTAATTCTAAAATTATTATTGCTATTAACTTGAGACACTGAATTAATAAGAAAACATGAATTAATATAAATTTTATGAAGTAAAAGAAGACTCTAACTCTCATTACTGTCATTATATATTATGTGTAATTTTCTCCAAAAGTCACTCATTGTAGAAGGGATAAACAGGGACAGATCTAAAATTTGAGTTAAATTCAGGGGCATCCCTAAAAATCAGAGAAAGTTAAAAGTTATGGGCAGCTCTGTGTTAGCCTCAGTCTGGGTCGTGGTAGAGGGAACTGCCATTGGCACACTCGGGTTCTTCTTCAAACTCAAGGGAGACGTCCATTGGAGGCTGGACAGCAGCAGGTTCAGTATGTGCTTTTTTACCTTTTATCTTATGAGGCAGCTGAACTTCAAGGCAGGCGGATTCAGCAATGGTATCCTGGGTCAATAACTTTAGACATCAGTTTACCAAATAAATAGAAAGGGATGATGAACAGCTGCAGAGTGTCTTAGGAACAAACACCTAACAAATATTTCAGACTATAGTCATGCACGGCACCCAAACAAAAAAGGCACTTCTCATGTCTGTCATTATGGGGAATGTGTCTCCCATACTAAGATTTTCCCTTCCTGGATGATATGAAAACTAACTTCAATAAGGGGGAAAAAAGGAAGGAACCCCAATGGAGCACTTATCTTTAAATGGCTCAGTAAAGGAATCAGCTCAATGAACAGCGTGTAGACTGACTTCAGAAGTAGTGTTAGGTATCCGTACATCACCTATGTGCCTTCCACCTTGCATGTAGGGCATATGTCTGATGTATGATGGCTGGAATGAGTAAAAGGCTTTGGTATGCTGGCCAGCTGTCAGGCTGTCCTTAGCAGGATATCCCAAAAAAATCCTAAAAAATACTGCAGCAGTAATAAGGAATTACATGATTAGGTACATCTGGTCAAAAATCTGCAAGCTAATTAGCAGAAAATCTGCATACCTAGGAGTGTAACCCTGCATACCCCAGTAGGATTGTGGCATGCCACCAATGAGAAACACAAGTACCGCGCACCATATCAAGATGTAGTCCTTTGGAAAGTAAAACTACATATAACACTGAAAGATGAGTTTTCATGTAACAACACAGTCTGCTGGAGAACTCTACACAAAGGCAAACAAAGTGATGACAAAGACACAAAATCAGGAAGAGATTTTTAAACCAATACTGTAATGCATTTAAAAAGTTTTGCATCAACATGTGCTTCCTGAACAATGTAGAACTATGAAACTGTAATGTCAAGCATTATTGACTAACAACCATCTGTGATTTACTAGAGCATCAAAAACATTCCCAGGGGCAAAAACCTAGACAAGGGGGAAAAATAAAACACAATCATGAACATTCTGCAATATCAGGGACAGCTGAGTGATACAGCTGTAAAACCGTTACATGCACCACAAGTGTCATATATGCAGTTTTGTATTTATTTTTATTGCTGAGTTGTTTACAGTGGTTAATTTTCATGAAACATGTTTGTAGTACTTCATATAAATATTTGCAGTGCATAATTGCTGCAAAGTAAGATTTATGGGTGCCTTTTGACATGCAATATAGCACTTGCTTCTCCTCTCATATATGAGAATCTGCCACTGTGTAATGGCTGCCAATAAGGAATGCTATTGCTAGCCAAGAGACACGGGTATGGTGTACAAAGTAGAGATATCATCCACTCGTGTACTTCTATTTTTATTACATTGTAAATAACATAGTGCTGGGCAGTAACAGAATCAATGTACATCATCATAAGCTAAGCTGGTCTTCTGTCCCTTTGGGCTGCTGCCTATGACGATAATCTTTTATATCCTTAGAAAAGGTTTTCTGCTACCTGGGTTACTTTTCACATTTCACTTACAAATAATCTTCTCATCCTGATGGTAGTATTTCTTCTTCCTTTTAATTCCTACGGTAGGCTTTAGCTCGGGTCTGATTCTTGGCTTGAGCGTCTACCTGAATCTCTCTTCACTTCCTTTGTACTGTCTGATTCCTGGCCAGACATCAGACTTCAGAATCCCTCTCTCCAATGGTGTGTGCAGCATTACCCTGCAAAGTTCCACTTAAAAAACTTGTTTTATTACTTTGTGTAATATTTTGAAAGTGTTCCAATTTTTGGGCGTTTGTCCCCACATTATTTGTGGCTATGTCTAGATTTCTTGCTTTAAGAGGTTGAGAGGTATGCTCCCCTCATTTCCATCAAGAAAACAAGGCATGTTGTAAACCTGATGAAAGTCACATGACAACATCAGAGCACATCATTGCTCAATAACAGAAAATGGACATACTGAAAATGTAAAACTAAAACTTTATCCACAGCTACATCCACTCAGCCCACTTAATCACTTAAACAATGCCTGTTATGCAAAAGATACTTTTCTAGAATGGGCAGCTACAAAACTTTCATTCATTCCATAACAATCATTTTTAGATATTTTTAAGTTATTTCATTCTCAAATGATACAATGGCACATTTAGAAGTGATAGTAAACCTAATGCAAGGCTTTGCTGGTGAAGACTGCAATAAAACCAGGAGGTCTCTCTCATTTTATATTTCTAGATCTGTTTCGTGATACTACAGACTTGCAAGTTTTCCATTTTTCATTTTGAAAGGAGTAGCAATGTTGTTTTACTGTGTACCAGTGTTGTCCAAAAATCTTCTGTCATCACTGCTTTCAATAAAAACAGAGCAGATGAAAGAAAAGGTATGTACTGCAGACCACAGGAAGCAGAAATGTTAGTGTACTGACAGCAGCAATTCTGGATCAAAATATAATGACATATATATATATATATATATATATATATATATATATATATACATATATATATATAGATATATTTTATATATATATATATATAGATATATTTTATATATATACATATATATATATAGATATATATAGATATATTTTATATATATATATATATATATATATATATATATATATATATATATATATATATATATATATGTATATATAGATATATGTATGTATATACACACACACACACACACACACACACACATATATATATATATATATATATATATATATATATATATACACCTTTTAAAATATGCAGACTTCCACAGAATATTCAATTTCCTGACTTGTGAGAAAATTATAAAAAACTGAAAGGCTCCAAACAGATTTGCATTATGTTCAGTTTAGAGGAGCACCATTCATTTTACACTATATTTATCATAAAGCCTATATTCATGTTTTTCGCAATCTGTCTACATTTAGGCAAGATATCTGTAATTTTACATCAGCAATCCACTTAGTTCCTGCTGCTTGTGCCACAGAGTATATTTTGCTTAGTAATTACAATCTGAATCCCCTTTATTTGTACCTCTTTGCAGAATAATGTCTTTCTCCATAATTAAAGTGCAGGCATCGTATCCCTTCCATCTCAGGTAAAATAGTTTTATTTTAGCTCCTATAACTTTTCATTCAGCATGTTGGAGTTCTGCACACTGAATGGCACTGTTCATTTGATCATTAAGATCGTATCCTTAAGGCTTTGTTTGCCACATTTCGGAAAAATGCTCCAATTACAATGAATCTGGCAGAATCTTCTACAAGATCATTTTCTTATTATACAGGTGATATCTTGGTTCCAGTTTTACATCCCAGGACCGTGAGTGCAATCCTCAAAACAGTGAGAATTATAATGAACTTATACTGAAATATATACTAACTCTGAAATTGCTATATCTCGAGTATTCCCTCTTCTCAGAGCTGAAGTAATCCTGCGGTTAGTATAACTACTGGGGATGAAACATATGCTGGGAAGGGTAGAAGGCTTGCTCCCACAAAAAAAACACTTCTTAAATGAACTAATGAGTCTCATGCTTCGCTGCTGTAACCTGAGATTTGTATTTACCTTTTTCTAAATTTCAGGGCCTGCATTTAATAGCACTGAAGTTCTGATAAGGCACCCTAAGATTTCCAGTCTGCATCTTTTAGAGTAGTCTAATAGAGTAATTTATTACTTTATTACCAAAATAATGTCTCACTGAGACTAACCTTATATTGTATTGATGAGACATTAACAAATATATGCTTCATTTTAATGGTTCCCACTTATTTAGCAGAGAAGAAACATATTTAATCAGATTATCTGTCATGTTTTGCATTGGTATGTACTTATGATACCAATTCATAAACATGTTTGCAGTTGAAACTTAAAGCAGTTCCTTCCATGACAGTGTAAGTGAAACCTGCCTCCAGTCTATACTTACTGAATGCAGGAGCATAATGAATGAGATGGCAGTTTAGGTTTGAGATTTTCAGGCTATAGTTTTTGCTTCTGGTCTTCATCAAAGCATATGTATATTATTTTTCTAACTCCTGTAGGCCATCTTGACTGGCCATTTATTTTGTGGACTGGCCAACTTTTCTGCCTGTATGCTGCCAAGCCAAGACATTTATATCATCCTTTGTCTTCCTCTATGTTATCTTTGTAGTTGATTCATTAGCTTATTCTTACTTCTCTCCAGACTGAGACTGAAATTGCTCTTTAGTATTAGTGCCCTATCCTGGTTAAAAAATTCAAATATTTAAATAAAAGGTGATCACCAGTATATACCTGCCCTTTTAGTAAATAACTTTTTCCCTCTTGCAAGCCAGTATTACTTTGGGGGTGGGGGCTCTCCTGATAGTTTAAAATTAAAATGTTTTACATATCCATCACTTGCCTTTTATACACTCACCATTTCCTGTTATTTTGATCTTTAAACTCTGTGGTACTCTGATTAATAGTTCAACCTTTGTTCTTATCATACCAGCTCTTTTCATGTTTGTGTTTACAATGTGCAAATGGATGCACTGATTGGCTAACAGCTCTTACTAATTGGTGGCCATCTTCATTCCCTTCCCACCCCATTCAGTGGCTGCCTCAGGTGTGTGGCCTTTTATAGCTATATAGTCCAACTCACTGAATGAATTTCTATTCTCTATTAAAATTTCTTCTTCTATTGGTACATTTCCTCTCCATTAATTAAATCTGACAGATCTGCTCCAGCAGCCTCTCTATCCAACCAGTGCTTCATGTCTCTGCCCAAGTAGCTGACACACATACACATTGAGACTTGATTTATATACACACATACCTGGGAAAGGCTGGCACAGGTTTATTAGCTATGCCCCCTTCTGCCCAGACTATAAGGTAGTTATTACTGCCACCAGCCAGCTCCTTACCAGCTACTTTAAAGCTCTTAACAAAGGGTGTCCGATCTTACTGTTTAATGTTATTATCAATACAAATGGTAGTTTAACCAACAGCAAGGCTATTAGGAGTGGCTTACACAGTGTCACCAAATAAATATGCTCTCAGAACTTAAATATCTCTAGACAGATAAGTCACAATGAAAGGTTTAAATATATTCAATAATAAATAATAAAAGAACAAGAAAATACTTGGTTCATAATTACAGTGACAGCAGAGTTCAAAATCACAGGAAATATTTAAAACAACATTGCAGGACAATCTGAAATAAAGAAAGAAAATATCTAAGCTATGGATTGCTATATTCCTGACTTTATCCAAGAGAGTTACTATACCATAGTACACTTATTTAATTAGAGCAGCAAGGCAGATGTGGTGAGTGGATCTTGTTGTCAAGTAAAGACAGAATAAAGAATGATCTTTTTTTCTCTCTCTCTCAGAGAGCTCTTAAATTAATATCTCAAACATTACTGCTGGGATAGCTTGCAGAATGACAATTTTTTGTTATCTGACTCTATCCCAGGTAAAACCCCACTGCTGAAAGCTAGCAGTATTTAGCACCTACCTGTGAAAATACATACACGAGGGCTTTTACTCAGATCTGTGCAGCTGATGGAAGTCATAAAACACTTCCACATCTCAAGTTACTAATTATTTCTCCTTCAAGACAACACAGAGAGATCCCTAGTATAGACATCCTATCTCTTTCTGTCATAAAGTAATTTAATCTCAGCTATTTTTCTAAAGTTAACCTTCTGTATTCCAGTTTCCAATGTTAACATATATACATCTAAACAGTTACAATAGTGCAAGTACATTTCTGTTCTATTCCAATAGGGCATGCTGTGGTTACATTTTAAGCACATTGCAAAAACCTTTTCAACACACACTTCTGTATCAGCAGTTTGATATACAACTGATATACAGTTCTAATACATTTGTAACCCAAGCATCTTATATGAATCATGTTGATATTCACAAATGACATATAATTATTTAGAAAATTCCAGACACTTGCGCTGGCAGTATATCTTTTTGTGACACTGCTCAAAACAGTTGATGGCCAAAGCAGTTGGTCTATACAACTCTTCCTCCTATAGGGCGCCATCTAGAGTCTGTTCTGCTGTCCCCAAATCCTTTCTTGATTGAATTTAGGTGGAAATACTCAGCATGTTTTTTTGGGGAGCTGAGAGGAAACCCACAGACACACAAGGGAGAACATGCAAACTCCATACAGGCGTTGGCTAGCGGTCTGGATTGAACCCTATAGCTTGTGCATGGGAGATGAAAACCTTGAACATCATGACAACTGGTCATATAGTAATCTAACTATAATAGGATATTTTAAGTTGTCTCTTTCCCGAAAAATAATCAAGAACTAAATAACTGCCTAGCTGACTTTGAGCTTAAATCAATTTATTTCAGAACCAACCAAATCTAAAAATAATTGAATGAATGAATCCCTGCTGGACTTAGTGATAAATATTCCTGATGAGATCCTTGATCTTGTTATCCTTCTCTCTTCTGTTATGGATTATTGGCCTGTTTCCTACTCTGCTTTATGCTCTTCTACAATCACTTTCAAAATCAAGTGTGACAATAGCTTCTCCAATCTTAAATCCATTCTTTCATAACTGGACTGGTCACCTAAATGGCCCTTACAAAAAAAGAAACAATAGCTAACACTTTAACAACTACCTTTTTAATTTTACAAAACATGTTTCCCTCTAATTTACCAGACTCTACAAAACAGAAAAGAATGGACAGCTTATAACAAAATAAAAGCCCTTTAAGTTCTGGGATGGAGCTTGAAAGACAGGGAAACAAATACATTCCTTAGAAGCCTAAAAAAGACTTATTAAATTATGCAAATTAGCTTAAAAAGCTTCAGACTCCATAAAGCAATTTACCTAGAACATTAAGCCAATCTCTTCAAACAGCTTACAAATTCTGGTTATAAGTTAATCAAATAATTGATAGAAAAAAAAAAGAAAATCTCAGTCTCCAAAACCAGTGTAGTCTCACCTGAAGATTATCTATCCAAATTCAGCTACCTTCCTTTTAACAGTTGACTCAATCCCTCTTCACTTTTCCCCACTATTTTACTTTAAAGCTGTCAAAACAAATGACACAGCAAATATGCTTTATAAAATATTTAAATACAACCCACCTGAATCAGACAATTTTGCATCCTTGGTTTGGTAAAAATTATACAGAAAACATTTTATACGGTCTGAAATGCTTCTGTAACCTATGTTTATGCCACAGCACCTTTTCTAATATTTACAAACAATCCAACGTCTTGTTCAGCGTTTACACCTATCTCCATCCTACAAGCATTCGGCAAGATTCTTGAAAAACAAGCTTATGACCAACTTATGAATTATACTGCATACCAAGAATTACTTGAACCAAACCCACAATGGTATATGTGCCACCATAAGCATTGTAACAGCCATACAAATACTAAATGATGATATTCTAATGGCTTTGGATAGTGAACAAGTGTTGGGAGATGCATTTATTAATATTAGCGAAACGTTTCATGGGTTTGACTCTTTACTTCTCTATGCCGCTGTCCTATCACATGGTTTAGGTAAACCTCCCCCAGGTGCTCATTATCTTTCTTTCCAACTACTCTTTCACTGTGAATAGTGTCCTCCTCCTCATCCACAGACCACTCCCCTCTAAAAGGAGCACCACAGACCCCAGTTCTGCCCCACCACTTTTCTTTACCATCTGACATTCCCCATTATTATCTATACTTATGACATGGCCCTCTACAGACCACACTGTTCCATTACAATACTACTTTAACAAGACCTTCTGTCATTTTATATTTAGCTATAATCTAAGAAATTACTCAAACTCAAATAAATAAATAATACCTAACTTCATACCTACCTACAAGCATGCATAAATAAATACAATTATGCTATTCAGTTCTCTACAAAACCCTAAATCAAGTACAGTTTCAAAATTCTTTAAAACATTATTCAAATAAATTTATCAAAATGTAAACTTCCACTTACATATCCACAATACTAAATCAAAAACACATTTTGTTTTTGTTTGGACATCAAATATCTTATTTCTTATCTCCATCTGCAAGAGAATCTAATGGAAAAGCTGTGCTGCTAGGCTAGTTCAGCTTGAATTAGTCCTCACCCCATCATCTAAAAAAGATTTCTTTTCAAACAGCAGCCTATAGGATTTGTCATTTTTTCTCCTCTGTTCAACAAAGAGAACACTGATCTTTTCTTAAAAAAAAAAAAAAAAAAAAAAAAAAAAGATATCTAGATTCCAATTCAGCAGAGACCACTCTTTTTATTTCAACTTTTTATCCAAAACTCCCTCATTGTATTTACAGGTAGATGCACAATTAAAGAAATAAATTATACTCTAAGATCCCAGCCAGTGCTTGCTTCATCTCTCCACACTTTACTTTCTTCTAGAAAATGCAGCCACCACAGTTGTTCTGTACTAGACTTTAAATTTTTGGAAAACAAAGATTCTTCCATGCTTTTCTAATTCAAGAAACATTTCAAAGACAATACAAGAGTTTCAGTAAAGCCTACACGGTTCGCTAAAACCGTGCTTACGTTGTAGCTCAATGTGCTTATGGGAGCACACCGTTTTGTATTCAGACTCTACATGGTGTGTAGAGGTGAGCAAACATGGTAAACACTGTGATGTTAATTACAGCATAAGCAATGGAAGTGTATGATAATAAACCAATGGAAGATGGAAGAGCTATTCAAAAAGCTATAAATCAATGGTATAGACTCAGTTTAGGTTTTCCCTGCAAATTACAAAACCTACTGGAATTCAGCCATGGAAGGTACTCTACACAGAAACACAGTTAGGGGCTGCAGTTGCTGCTATACATTTTATGTGCAACAGTACAAGTCTATGCTGCAGCTGCTGCAAACAGACTCTGGCCAAGAAGGAAAGGGGCATTAGAACCCTGTTAACGTAACATTCCATCATGGTGTAGACTGAGTGCTACAAGGTGGATAGAGACACACTGCAGGAATTCTGCAACTGAGCGCAAGGGCAAACCAAGGGGAACCAATACCTGTGGAGACTAAGGTATGTGTAGCATCTAGAGTTTTAGCTACAGGAGACTTTCAGAGGTCAACAGGGCACATACTGAGGATATCACAGGCATCAGCATACAGGATCCTAAATCAATTCCTGCAATGCTATGTGACAACATGCCACAGATTACATACAATTTTCCCCATACACACATGGAAATACCAGGATGACTACACAATTACAAGAGCAAAACTCTTGGAACCCAACTGGTGATGCGGAAACACACATACAGTAATTAGCTCTCCCACCCCCAGAACAACAGGAAAATGACAGTTAGTAGAATCCAAGAAATAACATACTATTCACCCATTATGAATGCTTCCTACACAATTTTCACAAAATCTGTATACATGTACAACTCAAAATTGAATTGCATATGATTGGTAATCATCTTTCACTGAGCTCAGCACTCCCCTGGTGGTGTCTCAGATTATTGCTTAGGTAACAGAAGAATGAACCCCATGCAATGATAAGACAGAATTGCATTTCTGCAAACAATAGTCATAAATAGTTTTGTGATCACTCATTGCACTACGTCTGAAATTAACACATGTACACGCAACTCAGAAGTGTACAAGTGCCATATGTCTTGTCAATATTGTGGATGATTTGGGACTTGATTTTATTCACAATGAAGTTCATTCCTGCTGCAAAGCTGTTTCTGTGGCAAAGAGGGAAAAATACACCCTTACTATTTTTTCTAGGTTCACTGGTGTGAGAGTTCAAATCCAGACTTGTGTAAAAGTCTTTCATGTATATCAACATTTATTTCATAATGTTGTTTATCTGATATATATATTTTTTTGTTTAATAGCAATATTTGCATGACATGGATAAATAGAATAAATGTCATATAATGTTCTTATATGATAAACATTACATAAACTACACCTGTGAATCATGTTCGTGTGTGTGTGTGTGTATGTGTTTGTGTGTGTGTGTGGGGCATCTGGTAACACGGTGATCTACACAGTATGTGTTCTGTGTCGGTCATGGTTCCAAGTCCAACATTTGTCTTTTAAAGTGTGTGGGGCATCTGGTAACACGGTGATCTACACAGTATGTGTTCTGTGTAGGTCATGGTTCCAAGTCCAACATTTGTCTTTCAAAGATGAAATCAAAGAAAGAAACACTGCTCACATAGATAAAACAAGTTTAGCTTTGTTTCTCACATTTGCAGGTTGTTTACTGCCATGCAAACCTGGACTAATGGCCCACACATGAAGGAGACAGAACACATGCAGACAGGATGCAGACATTTTTAATTTCGAAAAGGATATATTGCTGCATCTTTTGCATTCCATCGCGCAAACCCACTAAGTGGCTTTGTACAGCAGTTAGTAACCTTTCCCATCACTTGCAGGTCCAGATCACCTGCAGAGAGGAAGCAGACATTAAGCAATTTTAAAATGGATGCATTGTATCATGTATGTTAAGACCTCTCAACCAATTGGGGACAAATTTCAACAGAATCAGGGACAAATCACGAAAAAATCAGGGACACTTTTAAAATATTAGTGCTATTAACTTGAAACATTGACAGAATCAGAGCATATGAATTAATACACATTTTCTGAAGTAAAAGAAGTCTATAACTCTTAATTATTGTCATTATTCATTAAGTGTAATCCACCTTTCCTCCAAAAGTCACTAGTTTTAGGAAGGATTAAGAGGGCAGAGCCAAAATTTGAGTGAAAATCAGGGACATTTGAGAGGCAGACACTATGCAAATATGGTAAGTGGCGATGCACCGGGATTAACACACAAAAGTTAATAATGAATATACAACTGTTGTTTGGCTATTCCTATAGCAGCAGGTATACGTGTAGGGCTGTAATACACCGGCCCTGGGTTCTAATATATGAAATTCCAAATAAGTTTTCTGTTGCTCCAATTTGCTTGATATTAAATATCACATAAAAAATAAAACACAATTATAAATAATAAAAGTATGTATAGCAGTGGAGCTGATATGACTTATATGTATGACTGAGGGTATACTGACCACTATGTTTCTGTAATTATAATTGTGCTCTCTGGCCTTGGATGGTCAATAAGACTCATACATATACATGAATGTATAAACCAGGACCTTGTCAGGTCATACACATACATGGTTAACCCCCTCAATCTGTTATGTGTATTTATATATAATTCCTGAGTATGTCTGAGAAGCACTTCTTCTGCGGCAAGGATGGAAAATCACCACTGTGGAAGAAAATGGTTCATCTCTTATGCATAAATTTGAATCACACATTGTAAAAATCAATTTTATCAGTATATAAAACCAAACCAGTTATACTTTGTGGTCGCTATCAGTATATTAGCCAGTATAGCAATGCCTGAATCATATGCACATGGTGTTGTAAGGAACTATATTTAGCAGTGGATGGTTTCTAAATGTAGTCTGTTGATCACTATAAGTAAAAAACTAAGAGCTCTCATAAAATCATCCAAAGCAAATTTCGAGAGAAAAATAGCTAAAGACTCAAAAGACAATCATAAGGCCTTCTTTAGCTATGTTAGAAACCTGGGAGGAAACTCCCAGATATGCTCAGAGCTAGTTCAAAATGATGTGAAGATTACTGATCCTACAGACATTGCCAACATACTGGCTGACAGGTTCAGTGCAAACTTCTCCCCTCCCCAAAAGGAGAGATATCTATACCAAACGATTGCAGCCCCCAAACATCTCCAGCGCCCAAGTGAGAACTGCTCTCTCCAAAGCAAAAACACAGCATCCATGGGACCTGATGGTGTCCCCGGCTGTGTGCTCCATGAACTCAATGAGGAATTAAACCCACAGCTAGGACAGCTGTTTAATCAAAGTCTTACCTCTGGATACGCACCCAGGAGTGGCGACTGCAACTGTGGTACCACTTCACAAAGGCGGTGCCTCCACCGACCCTGGAAATTACCGCCCATTAGCTTGACAAGCCTTATCTGCAAAGCCATGGAGAGGATCATAATGGACCTCATAAATAAAGACATAGGGAATTTGCAGACTTTGGATCCAACCCAGTTTGGCTTTGTCAAAGGCAGATCATGCCTTTTAAACTTGGTTGACTTTTTCGAAACAGTCACCAAAGCCATTGATGAGGGAAAGGCAGTCCATACAGCCTACCTCGATCTGGCTAAGGCCTTCGATACAATACCCCATTCGGGAATCATTGAAAAACTCATCAGCTTAAATGTCAACCCATACATCACAAGATGGGTTGCAAACTGGCTGAGTGACAGAACCCACAGGGTCAGAGCTGCTGGCGCCATGTCAGACTCAAAGCCTGTCACAAGTGGTGTCCCACAGGGCTCAGTCCTGGGCCCACTCTTGTTTGGCATCTACTTTCCGAAGTACAAGCAAACACAGGAGGGTTATGGCTGACAAAGTTTGCAGATGACTGCAAACTGGGCCATAGTAGAAAACACATCTGACACAGATATCCTTCAGAAGGGTCTCACAGAAACGGATAACTGGTGCCAGAGCCACGGCCTAAAGTTAAATGCCAAAAAATGCATAGTCATACCCTTCGGGAAAAACAAGGTTACCCCTAGCTACCAAATAGGTGGCAATCCACTGAGCACAGAAGAAGTTATCAGGGACCTGGGGACCCAGGTTGATAGTAGTCTGTCATTCGACACCCATGTAGCTAAAGTAGTTAGGAAGACCTTCTACATTGCCCACCTTATCATGAAGGGATTCTCATCTAGATCAAGGGAGGTCATAGTCTCCCTTTACTCATCACTCATCAGACCAATGATTGAGTACAATGCCCCATTCGGAATGTATCTGACCCGACACTTGCAGCAGCTGGAGAGGCCACAAAAGTTCCTCACCAAAAGGATAAAGGGTCTCAAAAATCTGTCCTATGCTGCCCGACTGAAAGAACTCCAGCTCTATTCAGTCGCTTACCGCTTGCTCAGAGGTGACCTTTGCCTAACATACAAGGCCATGTCAAACCCAGATTTGATGAATATGCTTCACCTCAAAATATCTAGATCCATCAGAGCCACAAGGGCGGGAGACTTAAACCTTGACACGGCTATTAATAGGACGTGCTGGAGGGATAGATTCATCACCCAAAGACTCCCTATGCTGTGGAACAAAATCCCGGTACATGTGAGGCAGAGCACCTCGCTGGCCTTGTTCAAGAGAAATCTTGACCAATGGATGGGAGATCGCAGATATACCCCAGGGATTACCTCAGTGTCACTGCTCGACAGAGGCACAGCAAAATAATGGGTATAGTTCCCCATACTAAAGGGGTGGCGTAAGCCACAAAACGATGGGCTAGGCTTGTAAATGCCCTCGGGCAGATAGCCTAGTATGAACCTATGAACCTATGAACCTATGCATAGTACATAGTAATTTGTATATAGACTTTAAACATTGCATTTCCCTGTTTTAAGAAACTGTTTCTGTTTTGGGGTTTTCTGTATTTTCTCCCAATTCCCCTTCTCAGATGTTTCACTTCTTAATGTTGTACTCATCTCTGCTTTCCCTTTTAGTAAACTCAGCCCTTTGAGGAAACCTCATCTACCCAGCAAACATCTCACTACTGTGTTTTTCTATTCAAAATCATCAGCTACTGCTGTCTACCACATCAAGTCTGCTAACTGGACAAACAATTCAGTAATTTGTAGGTGTTAGGATAATTTTCTTGAAGCAAAATGCTGCAGCATATACCTAGATCTACAATATTGTCATGTATGTAATTTCCTGTGGGCACAGCAGGAAGGACACTAGTCCTCACCCCTTCCAACAGCTAATATCCCTATTGGCCTGATATTTTGACACTGTATCCAATGAACTGCTATTCAATAAATGTGCAACTTATAATCTCAACCCATCTTCACTCACATAGTTCCACAGCTTTCTGACCAAGCGACAACAAGCTTCAAAATGAAAAACATTTCTCACCACTGGAGTACCCCAAGGCTCCATAACTGGTCCCCTCCTCTTTTCCATATTTACCAACAACCTGCATTCAGCCACCCAACTTGCAACCATCATCCAATATGCTGATGATTCCTCTCTTATCTGCTCAGCCCTCTCAACCACAACTTCAACAGAAAACACAATCAGCTTTTCAAGACATTGAGAATTCTCTCTCCAGCTATAAACTCATCCTTAACCCAAACAAGACCAAGTTAATGATTTTTACAAACAAATCAACCATACACAGCTTACTGCCCATCACTATTCACTCCTCTAATGGTACGAAAATCGAATTTACTGACCAAACCAAACTCCTAGGGGTCACAATGAATGACAGACTAAAGTTCGAGAAACACATCTCCCTAACAATCAAAAAAAGTTCACTCCAAACTCGGTACCCTCTATAGAGCCAAACCTTACCTTACACACAATGCCAGGCTAGCCACAACTAGATCACTCTTGCTATCGTCCCTCCTTTACTGCTCAGGATTCTTCACCAGCCTTCGTAAGACTGACCTTAATAACTTGGAGTCATGCTACAACATGATAGCTAAGTTTGTAGCCAATCAGCCACATAAAACACATCTCTGTTCCATTCTCCAACAGCTCAAATGGCTAGAACTGCCCAATCTCTTATCACAAAACAACTTATCTTTGCTCACAGAGTCATTCACAACCCCAGTAACTGCCCAGCTCTCTCAAACCTGATACAACCCAACTTTACCTGCACAACCCTCAGATCATCTGATAAACGTATGCTAAAAGTTAACCAGTCTCTCAGCGACTATGGTGATTCCCTGTACTTCTACAAAATAGCTAAGGACTGGAAGTCTCTTCCTCGACACATCCAAACTAACCCAAACTTGTCCTCATTAAAAAAAGCCTTAAAAGAGCATCTCAATAGTCACTGGCTTTAGAACTGTACAGCACCTGGCTAATTCCTTCTCCTTTTCTGCTTCACTAACACCATTTTGTTACAACTGTTAAGTAGCTTTAAGAAACAATGGGTTTATCATTTCACACTCTGACAAACCATCCAGCTCACATACTAAATTTTCTGAATTGATGTTTTCCACCCTGCTCTCTTTATAACTAGACATATTGTTATCATTTAACTTGTTTAGTTGTATTCTTTTTCTTTCACTCTATTACTTGTACTGTTCATGTGTAAAATGCATTGTTTATTGATGTACATAACTATCAGCTTTTATTTTATTGCCGGTGTACTGGAGCTTTTCTCCCTGGGCATCTACCAAAAATGGGCTACTAGCCCACTCGGAAACCACCCAGTTAACAAATGTAACTAACTAACTAAATAAATAAAATAAATGAACCAAAAATGTGTCAGATCATTAAGTATATGCCACCTGGTGCATGTCTGCAAAGTTAAATCACCTAACAGTGATAGAAGCACACAGCCTTCAAACTAATGCAAAGTGTCAGATTAACCTTCCAATTTCCAAACCTGCTTTCCTCTCTGTTTGACACTGTTGCTCTCTGCTTAACATTGTGTAAATGTGGTTGGCATCTTTTTTTGGGTTTGCACACTACCAATAAACACAATAACATGCATTGGCATGAAGTCATTCTTAACTATTGCTGTTCTCCCTAGTTGGACATGTCTGGTGATAGAAGGGAAGGTGCCCAGTTTAAGGCACAGAGGTGGGGTGTTGTGGAGTCCAGAATCTTCATTCAACTCCTTGTAACCTGCCACAGCCGAAGGCATTTTCAGAGCAACTAGACTGGCTCCCAGTACAAGTCTGAGGCTTGGAATAGTCTGCCCAAGGCTGTCTCCAGTGAGACTGGCACTCCATACATTGGAGAACAGTATAGGCATCACTTTAATGGCCTGAAACGGTGCAAGAAGGATACACTCACACACTGGGTGGATGAATTCAGGACTGCTGATATCCCAGAGTTGTGTAAATTTACTGATAAAGAGAATTTATAGTAGATATAAAGCAGCATGTAGCCAAGACTGGTATGCATGATGCTCTTCTCTTGTTCTCTTCTTTTTATTTCATAACCAATGCAGAAATGTTGGCAAATGAGAGGCCCATAATGAGCATCTAGAAAGACTGACGGAAGCAAGGGGTATGTAAGCAGCACAACAGAAATATTATTTTAGCTTTTAAATTCATTTCTTTTTTATGCAGTTGTAGCAAAGTAAGTATGCATATACTAACTGTAAAAGAAAGCAGGCACACACCAGTCTGTAGCACAAGCCAACTGTAAGAATCAAGTATAAGACTATAGTTAGGCATTGTGGGTTCAAATACCACAAGTAACAAATATAAAATAGTAAAATCCTTTAATGACATAAATTAATTTCTATACAAGTAAGATAAATGCCCTGCTAACATAATTTATATAACTGGACCAAGCATATATGCAATATATGCACATTGCCAAGATTACTTTAAGCAATCTGTCTTTATAGTGTGTAGTTGTTAAGAAATATACTTAAATGTAAAAGTTTAGATAAAATACTTTATTATTGTGATAATGCATTGTACATCATGTATAATGGTTCTAATTTTCTCTCTTTTCCTTTCAGCCCACCCTTTATCTCTCTTTTGTTTCTGTGTGTTGTCAAAATGTTTCTATGTCATCCATCTCTGACAAATCACAAAATGCTTTATAGCATAGGGAGGTAGGCCAACCCCAATGGCTCAGGTTGCCCACACTCCACTAGCTCTGGCAGTGATGTCTATCACATTTGGGACCCAACCTGGCAGTATTGATTACACTGCCCTTGCACTACCTGCACCCTCAGGTAGCAATACTCCAGCAGCTGGTGCTGTGGTACCCTCTGGGTCTACTGATGGAGGTGGGAAATTTATCACCTGCCAGGAGATGCCAGGGTTGGAGTGTAGGATCAGGTACAACACCATTGGTACTCACCTATACTTGATGGAAAGGCTGTTCTCCCTTATGGTCTGTAGGAGAAGATGTCAAGCACTCCAACAGTCAGCTGAGTATAAGGATGATGGTGACAGTCCTTTGGGTAAGGACTAGAGTCTCACTGTCCCCATGTTTGATGGGCATGGGCATCTGTTAACTCCCTAACCACAATCATGGTGTTCCCCCAACCTTTTGTGTCCCTCACTGTACATGTGTCTTGTCTTGTTTGTCCTGTTCATTTGCATCTGCTTTCTCACTTACCTGACCCAGAATACCAATATCCCTTAGCCAACATTCCTCTCTTACTAAAGTAGAAAAAAATGGGCATCTGTCCTACAAAAAAAGTATTATCCCAGACATAGCTCTCCATTTCACACATCTTCTTGACACATGATTTGCTCCAATTGGCTATACAACCTCAGTGCATCACTGTCATTCCTCTTTGTTGAAGTCCAAATTCAACTAATATTCTCTACCATATTTTCATGTTACACTGTTGAAGAAGTTGATAGCTATGTTTTTTTCCTCCCTTCCTCCTGCATATTCTTATATTGTTTTCCCTTTGTTCTTCCCTATGCTTGCCCATCATTTCACCACTTTCCTATCTACCCAATTTTAACTCCTTTAATCTGGTTATAAAATAGAATCGCACACAACACACAAGTAAAAAAAAGAAAAAAAAAATCACTGGATCTTTTTTTTCCTCTGTATTTGCATGGAGTTTGGCATCACCTACCAATGCCAAGTGATGGTGAATGGCTCTTCAATGTTGCTGTTACCTCTATGCAATGCTGCTTAAACAGGTTGACCTAAGGTAACACACAGTGCATGTAGAGTAAAGAACTGTTTCATTGCACTATAAATACTATAAAACTATTGCATACACCTGGATTCAAACCCTGTATCATCTGGGCTCCAAAAGAAATGTATTCATGCATTTATATCTGCTGCCACTGCTAAGCAGTAGGTGAGTTTTATACACCGAGTACTCAGAACTCTCATAATATTATCGATGAGGTTCACATTTGCTTGGCACTTAACTACACGCAAACAGGGAAAGCAGTAGAAATGTGCATCTGACATACGTAAACACTTTGTCTTTGATTACATAAATTAGCTGTTCGGCAGTGTGCTACTGAAAGTTTACATTAGCATGCATTACTTATGTTTACTGCCCATTTAGTCTTCATTCCATGAAAGTACATGTAAAAACACAAACAAAGGGAAGGCACTTTTTAAGGCTTGAACACATTTACACTGCCGCTGTTTTCTCCACCTATGCACTTCAAACTTGGTCTGTCAGTACTTGTTCACAAATATATCAATTAACACAACAGAAATAAATAAATATTTTTTATATACAGTGCACATCATTGTAATGACAATGCACATTCAGATTTTCCATTACTTGTAGTAATGTGGACATCTGTTTGCATATAGTTTGTAAAGCTGTCTGTTAAAGTATACCTGCACATTGGAAACACAACAGCAGCAAATACTGCACTTTGCACTCTCATTAATCTGGTAACATGCAGAACTTTAATATTTTTGCAGTTGTATGGCGAGCTATCCACTTCAGACAGGCCTCCCAACATCTTCTCTCAAGTATCCAATGCTGATGTCATCTGCCGCAAATTTTCCAGCAGCTTTGTAAAAAGTCAGACTTGTGCAGTGGCACTTGGCGTTAAGTAACGAGTTCTCTAATCTGCGTACTTTATTAGGTAGGAGATCTAATCTCACTGCAGTCAACTGGTGTGTGTGTGTTTGTGCACTTGCTTGACATTAGAGAGAGGATTTGACACCAGCATGAAGAATACTACTATTACCATCTTCTTCTCACCAGACTGCTGATGTCATCACTTAAAAAGTGCTGTCTGACACTCTCCAAGTCGGACATGTTCTGTGGGTCTTGCATTAAATCCAGAGGTCTCCAGTCAGTATACTTAGGTAGAAGTTCTGTTCTCACTGCAGTCAACTGGTGTGTGTGTGTTTGTGCACTTGCTTGACATTAGAGAGAGCGTTATACACAGACATGTGGGATACTGCTATTATTTGTAGACAGGTAGTTTTAGAATGATATGTGAGTGCACAGAAATGTCCAACACTCCTCCAAACATTTTGTTGTAGCATACAGTAATTATGTCATCCTGTGTAACATGCACTCCGACAGTATTCAAGACAAACCTGGGCTGTGGCAGCAACATTAATTACTGTGTTTGCAATTTACTTTAAGTACACATATAGGTGTTCTAATCTGACAGCAAGTTACTTGGATGCCTATACATACAACTATCACTTATGAGACAATTTTACACAGGGATGTGACTCCACATCCATGCCCTAGAGTGCTTGCAACATATTCTCCGCAGCATACAATGATGCTATCATGCTCCATAAATTGCAATGTGACAGTCTTACAGTGAGACATGTGGTGTTGCTACTGTGACCATGCATGGTATTCATATTCTCTGTCTACACAGGTGTAATGTTCATATCAAGGCCCAGTGTACCATTATGTGTTTGATTTCTGGAACATTATGGACAGTGTATGATCTGTGGAATAGCTCCTCATTTCACTACCACTTGGGGTACTATTCATGTAGCCCCACTCAGCCTCCTTTGTCCTCTGGCCACATGACATCCTTCCTGCAGAGGAGTGAAGGATGTCCTCATGTCAAATATACATACACACATAATGAAGCAGAGTCCTTCCATGAGCTTATGCAAGCCATCCCTAGATCACTGCACGTGTGATTGCTAATTCTGTTATGATGTGGTTCACATGTTCCATATGGACAGTTGCAGAATGTAATGCAATCCAGCAAATATACACATATGCACAATAACCTTATTACCTTTCATAATATATATATATATATTGGCATTTGTACTTTCATTTTATAATAATGGCTAGTATTACATTTGATGCTGGCCATCAGTCTAATAGTGCTATATGACCCTATGATCACTTGACATGTCAATGTTGTTGTCACTGACATATGCTATATTGAGGTGAGGATGTACAGTCAGTTTACAATAGGATATTACGATCAGTGATGTGAGCTAAGGTACTGATGGCCACTGCTGCCATTACTTCTATAACAGCTGTAGTAATATTCCCCCTGAGAACTGTTGACACAAGTTCATAGGAGGTTACTAGGCCAGCAGTCCTACAGCCCTTACAAACTTAGCCATGTTCATCCCAAGTAGCCCCAATTGTCCTTATTAGCTGGACACAATTCGCAGAGTGAGCTGGTGGTCAATATCGACTACCCCTGTCCATGAGGGACATGGGTGCCAATACCAGGGTATGTTTGCAATCTCCCATCTATTTGCCTAGGTTGCGCTTGAATATGGTCAGTGAGGAGCTCTGCATCATGTGATCTGGAAGTTTATTCCAGAGTAGTGGAGGTCTCTGGGAGATATATCTGTCTCTCAAGCATGTTCTTTTAATGTCACAGGCAAGGTTACGATCTCTAGAGCGACTGACTCTTGTGCCATTTGATATGCAGATCTACAGCATTTACATCTGGCCAGGGTCAGAGACTGCCCTGTAGGCCAGGCACCAGTCACCTCTCAGAAGCCAATACAATACAGGTACAGTGACAGAGCTTTCAGTCTACCCACGTACATTATAGCAAGGTTTGGAGGCCCAGTATTTTCTTGTTGAGAAACCCCTGTGGTCTCTCTAGCTGCTGCAGGTATCTGGTGAGGGAGCATTTTACTCTACTCTTGTTCAGCTGAGGGTCGAGTACAGTGGTGTTATAATGTCCTCAGACCTGGAGGTGTTGTTCTTATTTATGAAGTGCATGACACAGAAGGCTTTCCTTACCACTGTAGAAAATTGGTAGTTGAAGTTCAGATTGCTATCTACCAGTGTTCCCAGGTCTCACAGCACTGGGTTGGAGCTTACGGGGTGGTGTGAGATTCCAATATGTCAAAGGTAATAATAATGCACTTTTTTTGCATTTAGTTGTAGACTGTGGCTTTGGCAGCAGTCATTTGTCCGAGTTAGCCTCTCAAGTAATATGTTAACATCATTGGTGGATATAACAATTGCACACAATTTGCAAACATCAGCAAACTTGTTAAGCCAAAGGCTGTCTTCTGTAGCCTGGCCTTCCAAAAAATAGATTCCAAACAGTAAAGGCCCCAGCACAGATCCTTGATGTATGCTACTGGAGATGACGCTACTATTACAGGTTTAGTCACCAAGTTTGACAGTATGTGACTGGCAATGAGTCAACTGGTTATCCATCTAGCAACTTAAGAGCAAAACCGCAAATGGGAGAGTTTCTCAATGATACCTAAGTGGGGAATTTAGTCAAAATCCTTGGCCAGGTCAAGATGGGTAGCTTGCACTGCCTTACTTTCACCCAGGTATCTGACGACTTTCTCAAAGAATTCTGCTAGGTTTAATAAGCATGATCTACTCTTATCAAAGCCAAACTGGTTTTGGGTCTAGAGTTTGAAGGTCACCTATGTCCTTGTCAATAATGTCCATGATGATTCTTTTCATGGCCTTGTAAATGAGAATGGTTAAACATATGGGTCTATAGTTCCCAGGGTCGGTTGAAGATGGCACTTTTTGCTAGGGGATTACTGTTGCTGTTTTCCACAATCTGCTGGAACAAAGGCAG
This sequence comes from Protopterus annectens, assembly GCF_019279795.1. Classification (NCBI taxonomy): domain Eukaryota; kingdom Metazoa; phylum Chordata; order Ceratodontiformes; family Protopteridae; genus Protopterus; species Protopterus annectens. Next base: position 1,536,399,276 of record NC_056739.1, on the reverse strand, counting down.
TTCCTCAGGCTATGGTTAAAGAGCATGCTAAGTAGGTCTGCTATGTTCTGTTTTAGATTGCTTAGTAAACAACTTGGGATGTTGTCTGGTACCACTGAGACCTTGTTGTTAGCCTTGGAGAGTGCAGATATGACCTGATCTGTAGAAACTTGGTAGAGGACTGTTGTCAGGTATGCTTTGAGGTATGGCTTGTTGTCTAGGGGGTGAAGTCTGCACCAAATTTGTCAGCTATCAGGTTGGCAATTTCCTCCAGTTCAGATTCATGTTTAGATTCCTAGCATTAAGCATCAGAATCTTGAGTTTACCTCCAGTGGAGCTTTTTACATCTGAACTTACATTGCTTGAAATAGGCACTATGGGGCAAGGGGCTTTGCCAGTATCCAACAGACTAGAGGACACAGGTGCAGACCATCTCTGGCAAAGCAGCATGGCCTGTAAACCTATCATTCTAGGCTGAGAGATACTGGATTACCCTGGATTGACACCAGAAGCTAATCCTGTTGTTGATGTTGATCATTTCTTGTTTATATTGTGGCATCATCCTGGGTGATGACACATTCTACATGTACATTCACTGTGTAGTTCATAGTGCATCATTTGATATGTGATTAGTGTTCATGCTAAAACTGTCTTCCTTGACATGTCCTCATCTGCTGTACATTACCGTGTTTCACCTTTCTTTTTATCCTGTGTTCATTCATACACTTCATCTGTGTGTCACTATTCAATACACCCACTTCCCCTGACTGTTTAGTTATAATGCAGTCTATGTGCCATTACTGATCATTCACACAACTTTTGCTCAGTATGCCTGAAACAGGTTTCCACAATACTCTGCACTGTATACACTGTCATGTAATGTGTTGGAACTATATACATTGCTTTATTAATAACCCGGGTAATCACTCTGGCATTACACACAGACCTAGTGTGCCAGTAGGTAAACAGGTTTACATGAATGCTGCTGTCTGTGTTGCTTTATATGGTTTCCTGGCCAGCAACACTATTACTAGCTATGAAACCGTGTTTGTTTATGTTTAAGCATGGTGTGTAGCATGCATATGCAATTAGCACTGCTATTCACCATGCAAAGATGTAAACTCCATGTAGGCTTCGCGGTAAGCCTACACAGAGTTTATTGAATCCCCAAGAGACTCTTCAAAAGAAGCACAGTGCAACTGTTTCTCCAACATCACATAATAATAATCCCCCTTGCTGCTTCTGTGCTTATTTCTACCTCTTGCATTTAAATTCATTAGAGCTATTTTGTTAAAGTCCTTCTCACTCAGTTTAACTATTACGACTGTTAATGTTGTGTTGTAATATAATTGTTATTGCATGTTCCTGTATTTACCATGTCATATTACTTATTTTTCTGTTTTCATATATTTATTACTCTAGTGTATTAGTATTCTGTACTGAATGTATTGGCTGAGTGAGAAATAATTCCTTTTAGATCTCATAATCCAGTTAACATATGTAAATAAAGAAATAATGTGATACTGAAGATATCTACTTAACATGCATCTCCTCACATTACACATCCAAGAAAATATTCTATGGTCAATAGTAAAAATTACAAGAAAAGATTTAGTTTACTTCTATGAAATTACCTCTTCAGATTGTCCAGTTATCTATAAAGGTAAATCACTTTTCAGCACCTGCCCCTTCTGTGACTATCTGTTTCATGCATGACTCCCACATTGCCTGCAATGTTTTTTTTACACACTGTGCATGTGCTAGCAGTATTTAGCTGACCCTGAATAAATACATCACTGCTTACATAGCCACTGACAATCAGGGCTTAAGACTTTAATAAATCGTTAAAACCAGTCTGTGGGACAGAGGGATACAGCCCAGACTATTACTCTTACCTCATATATCTGGTCTGTTCCTCATAAAATATGTGGTTTTCTGGTGAATCACTGAGGACTGAAGTCATTAAACAATGAAAGACATTTGAGTTTTAGACTTCATATCCTTCAGAATATGCTAGTGCACAACCTGTTGTCCTGGAGACTTTCATAGCTTATAAGAGCAACATTTAAATACTGTCCCTGATTTTGGACCTTTGTTCCTCCATTATTTTTTGGCTTTGTCCAGAATTCTTAAACTAAGAGGTTGACGGGTATGCTGTAATGCAGAAAACCCATGTTCAGTTAGTGGCACAGTGAGTAGCTGTTACTGACTCATCCATTTAGGAGGAAGGGGGTATCTCTGGCATACTGTGTAGGTGACAACCAGCAATGGGTGTCACATCTTCATACCTGCAAAGCAAAAGCCATGGAATGCATGCTGCCAAGGGGCATGCAGGACATGGCAACCAAAAATGCAGAGTGTGTGTGTGTGTGTGTGTGTGTGTGTGTGTGTGTGTGCACGCGCGTGTGGAGACATGCCTCACTAAGGTCATGCAGCACCGTGGAGCTCAAGGCAGAAATGAAGTTATAGTTCTAGGGTTAGATTTTTCCACAGGACCTTTTAGGTGGCATCCTCCCTACCAACTGACTTTCATCATCTTGTGTAATGAATATGCTAAATGGGTCTCCTGGGCAGGAATGAATGGGCTATAGTCAGGGGCACTGATATACTGTTCTCAAAAAGCCATGAAATATAGGAATTAAACCCATAATTTTTAAATGTAATTTTCCAATCATTAACATGATTTCATCATAATTTTCTTGTGCAACTGTATATATATATATATATATATATATATATATATATATATATATATATATATATATATGTGTGTGTGTGTGTGTGTGTGTGTGTGGATATGCACAAAAGTATAGCAAATTCTGTGCACAGAATATTCAGTAAAGTAAGCTGATAATATAAGTTTTACCAGTAATGCTATTTTCTGATTGGTTAGGTATGGTTTATGTGCATTTTATTTCTGTTTTTTTTCACTCTTATAGGTTCATAGGTTGATACTAGGCTATCGGCCCTAGGGCCTATACAAGCCTTGCCATAACAATTCGGCAGAATTTGATAAGTTATTTGGAGTCATACATTTCCTGTTTTCTTGTATAATATATTCACTGATGTATTATAAACTCTAAGAAGTTTTCAACTCCCTAACATTTATTTTATTGGCCAGTAAGCTAATTGCTGCTGCATCATGATTCCTGAAAAGGAGAGAAGAGTAGGCTTCTTTTATAGCCTGCATGAAATTCAAGATGGCAGAAGTGCCAGTATAAGTGGCATTACCATGAAAAAAAGTATTCAGAGATTTGACATGCAAGATTCAACTGTCTTGCCTGGTAACTCATAGTTTCCAGAGTTGCAGTACATTTAGCCAGCACCTTCAAATATTTTTTATGGCTCCTGTGATGTTTGGAACTATTTCTAATGTGGCTTCTTTTATACTTTACTCTTGCAATAAAGGAATGCATCACTTTTGCATATAAAATTATAAAACACTCACACACACACACACACAGACACACACACACACACAGATTAAGGTCTTCCTAATGTTTAGTGAGTCCCAGTGAAGTGAATGGCACATCAGCGAACATATGCTGTCAAACATCCTCTTCCACAATCGGCCAGTATATCGACAGCAAAACATTGCGTTAACCTTCTACAAAATAACAAGGTGGTGCCAGGGTCTGGACATATGTAGGTTAAGTATAATGTTTGAAGCTGTTGCTATCTAGCTGCTTGCTGGTATAGCGGATCCCATAGCAGACTATAGTAGCCCATGTCTATTGTGGGGAGACTGCCAAGCTTTACAATTCTCCCTACATTCATGCATAATTAGAGCTGTGGATCTATTTGATAATATAGCAATGCAGAAGTGCTGGGTTGGCTCGATTTTGTTTTTTTTGTCACTTTGAGTTTGTGCTGCACAGTATGTTTGCTGCATTCATTTCCTTATGTCTTTTTCTTATAGCTGGTTATCAGGCAATGTGAAGTAATATGTTTCACCCTGTGTATATCCAATTGTTTCTTCTAGTTTTGTGCACCTTGAAGTAAGTGAAGAACCATCTTTTTGAGCTTAAGGTAATCATACTGAAAATAACTTTCCCTCACCTTACCAGTCAGAGCCTCACTATGTTCACCAGTAGATTACCTTCATCCATGCCAAAACTATTACCACATCACTCCAAACTCTTCAGCATTAATAGTGCTTGTTTTTTAAACTAATAAACACCTGTGTTCATACCATTCTTTTTATCATATTTTAGAATCCAAGCCTTTGTTTACTAACTCAGGTGTTATGTTCCATCTTTGTCATCTCAACATATTACGTGCAATATGTGTGTAATGTCCAGCAGTAAAAGTCATAATTCATCTTAATCCTCCTTAAAAAGCCTTCTTAGTTCTCACCTTTGTAAGTCTGAAAGTCACGTTACTTGGTATACATGTCAGAATACTCTTTACTTAATTGTTCATGTCTCTACTTAAAAAAATGTAAGGTTTTCTTCATTTTTGGTCTGCCTGTTTGTCATGCCCCCAAAGAATTTCATTAAAATTATACTCCCTAGCAAACTGAATATTTGCTGTAATAGACATTAAATCTGTCATGACCCTTTGCTACTTTTTGTCTTGTTAACCTGACAAAGCTGCATTCTAATTAACTTCATTTTGAGCTCCTCTTACTTTCCAGTTAGTGGTGTAATTTTGGAAAGAATTTGGAAAAGTGTGTGTTACCAGAATATAATGTTGTGACCACCACCTGGAAAATCTCCAAGGAGTGCATACGTGATCTGTTTTTTCACCCAAATATGGCTCACTAAAACCAATAAGGTCAGACACAGAAAAGAGTTAAGGAGATGCCCTCATTGTTTACAGGCTGGGAGAAGTTAGATTCAGCAGTGCTACTTAAAATAACAATTTTATTTTTATGTAATGATGGTATGCAAATCAACCATTTACTTACTTATTTTGAATTAATTAATCCATTCATTCGTTCATTCACTTATTCATTTGTTGACCAGGATAATCGAGCTGGGCATGAAGACCCTTTTTGGTAGAGGCCTGGGGAGAAAAGCCCCAGGAAAGCAGATATTATACAATAAAACAAAGAGGGCAGCACATGTTATGATTGCACTTGTATAGCTTCTGTTTTTGTTTATAGAGTGTCCATTGCTACTGCTGTTTTTTTTTCTTTCATTTCTACCTATGCAGTTTGATGGCCTGGGTATTGTTAGCTGGTTTAAAATACACTTATTGAACTTATCTGTTTAATATGATTGCTGTTTCCCCTTGTCCTTTTCTGATGGATACATTGTTGCAGCTTTTCAACCCCCTACTGTTACGTTATTAGCCTCCCTGTTCTTGCTAAGTTACAAAAATTGAAAGATTCCCCTGCCACCACTGTAAAACTTACTAGTCCTGTGATCTAAGCCTACCTGGGACCTCACACCTGCAGCAAAGACTCATTTGTGACAGAACTGTGATGTGACACACATCATTGTTACAGAATTCCATTGGCTGGACTTTATCAGCTTTTCTTGAATGGAATCCCTTTCACCTCATTTGTTATTTATATGTACTGTGTTGCACTGGTCCAGTCTCTTCTATGCAAGGCTTTGAGAATTTGTGGAAAGACTTGTGCTATGTAAATCCTGCTGTGCTGATCTTGGCATCCTCCTGGTATTCCAAACAGTGTCTTACAACAAAATGGAAAGAAACAAAGCTGCCTGAGCTGTGCTCAGTGCAGTGCCACTGGACTCGCTCTGTTATGAATGACTGCACAAGAACTTTTTTTTCTTCTGTAGGAATACTACATAATTCCATACAATTATAGTAACCTAAGCTTAAGCCTATGGAAACCAGTGCAGAGCACAGTAACCCCCTCCTCCCAAGCTGGAGTACAACCTGCGCAAGATATCTGTGCAACCCATCTCTGGGAAAATAGCCACCCACCCTAGCATTAAGCAAACCTGCCCTGACTAACCTTGTCATTACTATAACTGACTCAACTCTGATTAGTATAAACACCCCAGTCCCTAAATCACTCGTGAAACCATAAATCAGCACATCCACATGGTTTCTGTAGCCAGCTGGATTGAGATGGGGGTCTTGAGACAAGGTAACAATTATCTCATGCTGTCTGTTTAGTTATGTTTACAATCTCACATGCTTTACACAGCAATGTGCTTACCTGACTGTAAATTACATTACATACACCAATGCTGAAAATATTACCCCCGTTCTCTCCCCCATTTATCTAACGAATAATACCTGAAACTGACTCACCCCCACCTATCACACAGGACCAAGTCCTAAAAGAGCTATAAAAAGCAAAAAAATATTTCATTGGAGGTGCTGACAATATCCTACAATTCATTCTGAGGGTCATGAAGCATGTTGTAGCCATACTTCTAACTATGATGTTCAACCTCAGCCTCTGAATGACTTTTGTATCTGGAGAATGGAGAACAGCATAAGGGAAGTCCCTCTGCAGACCCAGGGAACTACAAACCCATAAGTCAGACTAGCCTCATCTGCAATGCTATGGAAAGACTTATCACGGAACTAATCGAAAAAGATATTGGAAACCTCCAAACACTACACCTCTTTCAATTTGGTTTTGTCAAAGGCAGGTCATACCTGGTGGACTTTTTTGAAAAGGTTGCTAGTGATCATAGATCAAGATCATAGATCATAGATTAGTACTAGGCTAACTGCTCTTGCGAGCCATTTTAAGCCTAGCCAATTATCCCCTGTGAGATTCAAACCCTGTACCTTGTGTTTGTAAGGCAAACACCTTAACCATTACACCACCCTCCCATCCCCAAAAGGGACGTTCCTTTCATGCACACACATTTACCCCCCTTCACATACACTTGCCACTTGCTGGATTCAAACCCCTACCTAGCTATGTTATGACACTAGAGACGGATGCATTAGCAGAGCGCGCTATTTGGATTACTGGATTACTGATGTGGATAAAGGTAAAACAGCACATACAGCGTACCTTGCCCTGGTTAAAACTTTTGACACAGACCCTCCCGAAGGCATAGCAGATAAACTATATAATATACAAATAAACCCCTGTATCACCTACTGCAGTACCAAGTGGCTCAGAGATTAGATACAGGAAATCAAAATAGGGAAAGCTACCTTCACAAAAAGACTAGTCACCAGTGCAGTCCCCCAGATTTTGGTGCTCGGACCTGTCTTGTTTGGCATCTACTTCTTATAAGAACAGGTCGATGCCAAAGGGCACTTGTTGACTAAGTTTGCAGATGACTGCAAGCTAAGCATAGTTACTGAGTCTCCAAGAGAATAAACCATCCTGCAGGAAGGCAAGTTAGAATCATGGACTAAAGTTAAATGCTACAAAGTGCATTAATTTTACCCCCCCCCCCCTAATAGAATTATCACATTGACAACACACGGCTAAGAGTTGACTCAGTTACTCAGGATTAGGGAAGCTATGTGGACAGTGATCTGACTTTCCAACCAACACGTGCCCACTGTGGTAAGGAAATCCTTCTATATTGTGGAACATATAAAGGAGGAGACTAATTCTACATCCAGGAATGTCAGTATCCCTCTCTACACAGCCCTCATTAAACCAATCATCGAGTATAATGTCCTTTTTGGCATGCATCTAGCTAGATTTTAATGCCTTTTTCACAAGCAGCAACTGGAATGCCCATAGAGTTACCTTATGAAAAAGTTTCGAAGCATGGGCAATATGCCCTATGTGGATCACATCAAAGCACTATCACTGTACTTGGTCTTCTACGTACTGCTAAGAGGTGACCTGTGTTTAGCATACAACACATCCTCTGCTGGCACCTACTTCACATTAGTAAGTCAAATGAAATCAGAAATACTCATTCCAGAGAATTGAACATGTACTGTAACATCAGCAGGACAGTCTTGTGGTACAGGTACATATTGAAGAAGAAACCACTGCTTTGGAACAAACTCATAAGCCACATAAAACAAATCTCATCCATGTCTGGATTTAAGCATGACTGTGATCAATAGATGGGAAAAAGGAAATTTATCCAGGACTGCCCCTTGAATTACTAATGGACAAAGGTACCTCCTGAATGTTTTACCCCATGCATAGGCCCCATCCAAACAATGCATAATTTTTCTTATGAATTTTCACCAGGTAATATGTAAACAAAGATCTGAGATTAGGTAAAGTTATCTTAAACACCAAACATATTGGGATAATTACATTTTAAGGACCAAACGGTTTATTTGGCTAAGTTTAAAATGGTCTGCAAGGGCAGGCAGCCTAGTACTATGTAATGATGCTGTGATCCTATTAGGTGGTAGAATCAATAAATGGGGTGGGAAGAAACACATACAGGATTGTCAGGAATCCCTGGCAAATAAGTCCTTACTAGTGATCATGTTCTGACATATATTTCGAGTACCACAGTTTGAACTGAGAAGGAAGAAGTGAAACAACTAGAAAATCATATTAGTAAAAAATAATATCTAGTATAAAAACTGCAGACCTGTATACATGATAAGTTTCAGATTTTGTTTTGACAGTTACAGCAACTATGAAATATTTTGTGAACCGAGCCAGTGCTAATGCAGTTGAGGAGGGTGAATAAACTTATGGTTCATACTGGTATTACTTAGCAGAATAAAATAATAGAAGTTTATTATTCTTCAATTAACTAAGTTTTCTAGAAGTCAAATGATACCGAACTGAAAATTAATTGGATTTTCTACCACTCATTCATCTTAACAAAATGCCACTAGGTCAACAAGGAAATGAGTTGTTCACAATGAAAGCCCTTGAATCTGAACTTGTATACAATATTAGGCATAAATAAAAGTAGATATGAAGATGCAAAGTGCTGATAACATATGTCCTACCTGAGCTGCTTATCGCTTGCACCTGATAGTCGTACGCCTTCTTCTGTGCTCTGCCTCTCGTTCTCCTTACCGCCAGGTTTGCTGTATTAAGAAATGATGACAATTATTAACACAGCTTAGTGTTGCATGATGCATTACTTACAACAAAGCATGCTGCTGACTGCCTGATGACGGAAATTAGGTCTTATCCGCTACTCTCAAGCGATGCACATGCAAAATGCATTTCATAAGCCCATTTACCAGTACCCTGCCTTTCTTTTCTGAGTAAAGCCAATCTTTCAGTACATGGCATTCCCTTCTGCACTAGTCACAGGAGAAAACAGAAAAGGGTCCAATACATTCACTTTCATTGGGACAGATTTTCCCTCTCTCTTTTTAATAGCTATGCATAGTAAAACTGTAGAACTTTTCTCTGATGAAATATCTTAAACTCTATAAATGATGCAATGATATATGCATGGTCTATGCATTTAGAACCATCTCCCAGTCTTAAAGAAAATACTGCAACACCATGTTAAGGTTATGTTTGACTCATTCAGGGTTCCTTATTCGAGGATAACACATATATTAAATTAATATTATTACTACTACTATTACAATTAATAATAATGTTATTTCTTAGGAATGCTTTCACATTATAATATGCTTTGTGCACATCTTCTCATTTATTAGTCTTTAGCAAGATATTTCAGGATTTGGGTGTAAAACTTTCATTTTACATATATACATTCAAGCCTCACTCATACAAGTGTAAGCACCTGTATATGGATGGTACCGGGTGTTCCTTACTGTGCAGATTTTCTTGTTTGTTTTCTTGGTCCAGCCCTGCACTCCTGTGTTTTTGTTGGTTTCTAAAGACCTGTACATTCAGTAAAAGGAAATTGTGAATCTAAAATACTTTGAAACAAATTTTTAATGCCAGGTATAATGGATGACATTAATGTTCAGTGCTATATAAGGATGAGTTATGGGTAACAGCTTTCATTAAGCTTTGCAGGTCATTCTACTTGCAAAGAAAACTGCCTTTATAAGTGTCTGAGCTAAAAACATGAAAGCACATCATCTGCATTTCCCTTTAGGACTTCATTTGAAAAGTGCAGTACACTGCAGAAGCATTAAAATGCACTATCATTCTTACGTTACTGAATGCTGAACAAAGAGAAACAGAAATTGTTCATGGTGTAATAATAAATGGTTCTGTTTAACCCTATGAAAACTCTGTTTCAGCTAATATTTTAAAGAGGAAAGGTGTGCTCCTTTGTGTTTTTTATTTCTTAATGCTGGACTCCTTCTTGCTTCATTGCACTTGGCTTCAGTACATATCCTTGTTAAGTACAAATCTTGTGTGTTGCAATGTGTCATGTGCCAGAACTCCCAAGGCAGGATGATGATTAGTTAATGCGTGTTACATAAGACATCCCAGCAGTACATCAAGAGAAACAGAAAGGCTGCAATGCATCTTTAAGAAACTTGTCAGCTATTTTGTTGCCTTAAATATTCCATGGGAAGTAAGCAGTTATATGAAGATAAGTCATTTCTGATTACCCACCCTGCTATTATATTATGTAGTATTATCTGGTGTACTAAATCTAGTGACTGAACTACATACAGCTTCATATTGGGCTTAATCTGTAGTCATATCTCAAGGTGACCATCACAACTGCATCATGATACGTGCAGAGACCAGCATTATGACCAGCCAAAATGAATGTGAAGTGGCTGGTAGTTTTTTCAATTTTTTTTGTTTTTGAAAATCCATGAAACAGCACTCAGCAGGAAAATTCTGCTTTCAAGAATGTCAGTGATTTTCTGTTAGTGTTTTGAGCCGGTTCTGGTGGATCAGAGACTATATTGTTTGGAGGCCAGTAGCTACCTCATTCTCTGTCAGCTACTTCTAAGGAAATAAAAGTGTACTTCTTGGAAGGTAAAATGCCTGTCTACCTGCTAAAACATGACCACAAAGAAAACTGACAGTGAACCCATAATCTGTTTATTTAACAGTAAAATGACTTGGATGCTCCAAATCATGGAATTAAAATTCACCATAAACTATCAATCAGAAGTGACTGAAGAGAGTGAGTTTTTTTTTTGCCTCTCGGCTGCTCTGTGGATTTGCTTCTTTACCCCTGGTGAGAACACTATGACCCATTCATTCCCAGGAAAGTGAGTAGATCTAGCCATGTGATAAAACAAAAAAGAAAACCTCTAATCTTTATCCACACTACTTTAAATATACCGATTAAGATTTCACAACAGTGAGGAAAAAGGCAAATTCACATAAACCACTGTGTGCGATCTCACATAAAACACATACTATTATCAGTTTGGAGCACTGCAGAAGTGAATCACTTCTGATTGGTAGTCTGTGGTGAACTTGAATTCCTCATTCCACCAGTCTTTATAAGCATTTAATTGTGCTGAACTCCCAAACTGAGCAGGCCTGTGTATGATAATAGCCTCATGTAAATTTGTATTTACCCATCCAGTCATCAAGGCTGGGCTTAAAGATAACCAAGGTAGTACTCTGCTTGGCCTGCAGTGGTAACCATCTATAGGCTGGGAACAATTTAGGAACCTATTTCCCTGAGAAGTTTTGTTCATTTGTTTATGCAGATTTAGATCCTAAGTGAGGACAATTGTAGAGCCACGGATTGTGCAAAGACATAGGAGGTCAAATGGGACTAGGTATTTCATGGCTTGGAAAGTGAGGCACAGGTCACCTTGGAGCAGCTAGTCAACTATTGAGTTTAAGGAAAGCAGTACCAATCTACCAGCATACTAGAATAATTTAAGGCCTTTAGTACTCTTACTTAAAAATCTTTGGTGACTTTCCAGCTGAGTGATATGCTTGGATTTCTACATAGCAAAGGGTGCATTATATTCAATGATGGGAAGAGTATAGTGTAGGATGACTTTTATCTTGAACATAATCCCTTGGAAATTAACTGGGCAATATAGAAGGATTTCAAGTCTGTGGTGGAAACACGATGGATGGATGAATGAATGTGAGAGAGAGCTGTTCTCATAATTAACCAGGTCTTCTATGACTGTATATGTCTGAAGAGGAGCACCTTTTATAACATAGAAGTTTGGAGGAGCATTTTTGCCAATTGCACTTTTTTAACATTTAGTTTGAGACAGTTTTCAGTGCAAGTATGTGCATATTTCAGCCTTTACTGGAGCTGTTTTCTATCACTGTATAAGTGGATTTCAGTGCCAAGCTTGCAGCCAACATCAAACCTGGTCAACAACACTTCTGGAATAATGGATTGGATGTCTACAAAATAAATTCAAATACTAAACATTAGAGGGCCCAGCACCATTCTTTGTGGTACCCCACTGGTTACAGTTTTATGTCTATAGAGGGAGCCATACAGTTTTATAACTTCGGATATGCTGTATTGCCAATCTGCAGATAGTACAGGAGGTTTAGATTAAGTTTTTCTATTTTTTCAGTAATACCACTGTGGATAATAGTATTAAAAGTTGTGGCCAGGCTGAGATAAGCAGTGTTCACTGACTGACTACTGTCCACAGTGTCTGTAACCCTTTCAAAGAATTTTATTAGGTTCAGGAGACAAGACCTGCTATTCACAAAACCAAACTGATTCAGGTCTAGATCAGTTAAGTTGCCTACATCTGCATACATGAGTTCTGCTATGATAACATTCCATTGTTTTGTATAGAAGGCTGGGGAGGCTAAAAGGCTTGTAATTATATGGGTCAGTTGAGGGTGCACCCTTTTGTAGGGGCGTCTCAGTTGCTGTTTTTCAGGCTTCAAACATAAATCCTGTAGACTGGCTCAGGTCAAACAGTTTAAAGACGTGCTGAAGTAGTGCATGCATGGCAGTAATAAGAATGCAACCTGGTGTGTTGTCTGAGCCCATGGAAGTTATTATTGTTAGCCTTTAACAGGGATTTAAAGACGTATTCAAGGTGACATTAGGGCAACAATCTGGGCAGACAGAGTGAAGTTAGTACTAAATTTGTCTGCAAACATATTGGTGATAACCTCGGGGTCAGAATGTATGATATTACTATGCATGAGCTCATTGTAATGGTAGGTAAGAAAAGGTAGTTTCCTTTCAAGTGCAAAAACCTAAATCTCATACTTGGCTTTACATTTTCTTATAGTGGTCAAACGTTCCTTGCCGGCATGTTTCACAGTTGTCTTCAGGTAGCGAGTTGGAGATTCATTTCTTTACAGCTTTTCAACACTTTCCTTTTTTAGCAATACTGTTTATCAGTATAAGATCTGCACCAGAGAGGATTATTTCAGAATTTTCCATTATATTTAGGAAGGATGGGTATGGACTTTTCTGTGCAGCTGTTTAGACGCTGGTAAAATTTGGAGGGGAATGTGGCAGCCCACTCAGATGGGCTCATTTGTGGTACATTTTTCAGAATTTTACACAAGGCTTCTGCACAATGAAGTAGGTTTTCCAAAGAATAGTTCTTAAAGATGGTATCATTTAGTGGCTGAGAAGTACCACTAAGCCTAACAGAGAGGATACCACATATGTAGTATAGATTTTAACAAGGATGAGGAAATGTGGGGTGGAGTACAGCCACAAAAGAGGTTGGTAATTACCAGATCAAGGATATTAAAACCCTCTAGTGGATATTTTTATAATTTTTCCCAGTGTATTTGTACTAACAAAGTTTAGGAAATGCTGAGCATATCCATTTTAAATAAATATCCTAATCAATACCTGGTCAATTGAAATCCCTAACAAGAATGTATATATTTTGATATTTAACCTTGCAATTGTGTTAAGATAATTTCTGTCACATTTAGAGAAAATTGACGGGGATCTGTAGCTACTAATTTAGACATTGTATTTGTTAAGGGTGCTTGGGTTCTCCAGGAGTTTTAAGTTAGGATTATAGGTAGCATGATGACAGGTGGTTGTGCTCCTGACAAATAAAGATACTTTCCTAAAGATGGCCAAAGGCCTGAAGGCATGATAGACACTTAACCATGCTACAGAGGGAGTGCTATAACTGCAATGATATCATACCTCAATAACTACACATACATGAATGTGTTTGAATTACAGAAGTGCCTCAGATTCTGGTATTTCTGTTGAGACTCCTAGCACTGAGTAGTGCCAGTATGATGATGATGTCCTAGTCTGAGTTTAAAATTGGTATTTAGGAATGCCCATTCTGCCTAGAAAAGACAATATGGAGGAGGTACAGGCTTTATTCAGTATGCAGAAGCACTTGTCTGAGAGGTGTGAGCTTTCTCTGGTGAAACAGAAAGTCTTATCCTCCATCTCATCCCAGGCCAACAAATGTTGGATCTCCATAGAATGACACTAACTACTGCACTAAGTGTTGAAGCCAGTTATCTTTTTATGAAATCTAGGCATCACTTATGGTGAAAGCTAGCTAGTACTTAAGACTATTGACAAGGCTAGCTAGTACTTATGACTAGTGACTTTTATCTCTCTAACACATGCATAGTAAATTGCATCATGTCTCTTTGCATATCCCTCGGAGTGGACTGCCTCAGACTATTCACTTCAACATGGGCTACTATTAGTTTGCAGACATATTTCTCTGGTTTAAGGGACCATGGAGTCCTTCTGACATCACGGATCCTAGCACTGAACAAATAGCTTACAGTCACCCTATTCTTCTCTAGTCTGGTGACTGTGATTGTATGATTAACTGCAGAGTCAGATGTGACTAAAACATGTTCCTATATAGAAGCAGACTTTGTTGGGCTTGTGGCCTATTTTCCTAGTGACTCTTGGATCCGCAGTATGTTTAAGTAGAATAGGAATAGGCATCGCCTTGTGCGCTGGAGTCTGGCATCTTTTAGAGTGTGTTCTAGGTGGCTGAAGATTTTGACAAAATTTTCTTTACAGACTCGGCATACATTATAGTTCTAGTAGTGAATTACAACTTGCGTGGTATTGTACGGGCATGATGCTTACTGACAATGGACTAATACAAGAGGCCTGCTAACATGCATCATAAATGCCTGCATGTTGTGCAGGTTGTACTATCCTTTGGTATAAGCAATAAATGGCTGGTTAGTAAATGGTTGCTATACTGCCTTAGATAGCGATCACAATACCTGTTGAAGGGGTGAGACCAGACTACTGAGCCAAGCTGCCAGAATGTACAAGATAAGGGCCTGTTGTAGTTTTCATTTCATGAAAAGAGACTAGAATAGTAGACCCTGAAGATTTAAGGATGAAGTATTTAGGGTAATACTCTAACATCACGTTGAATGGTAACTAATCTACAAACAGATGGAATTAAGTTTGCCAAGAAAGATGAATAGCAGTGATCTGCACAGTGGCTACTACCTGGCTAACTAGTGCTGGTCTCACTGCATATATACACAGCTAGGGATCACTTTCCCTTTGCTCCACCATCACCAGAAACATTAGTACTAATCTCAAGCTGTTTGTGAAAAATAAGTCATTTACACATTTGTGACTAGCAGTCGCATCTCATATATTACAGGGGTCTACAGGCTTGTTGTAACCCATACCTCTCAACTGTCCAGATTTTCACAGAATGTCCAGATTTATGCCTCATATTTCTGTCTGTTCCCTATAAAATTTGTGGGTTTTTTGGCACTTACTGAGGATTGACTTTACTATGTAATGAAAGACATTTGAGTTTCAGACTTCATTTATTTCAGAAAATACACGGTAACACAAAACCTTTTACTCTAGAAGCTAAGTGTATAAGATCATATTTAAAATCAGTCCCTATTTTGGGCCTTTGTCCCCCCATTAATTTTTTGATTTTGTCTAGATTTCTTCGGCTAAGAGGTTGAGAAGTAAGTTGTAGCCTTCTCTAGGTAGGTGCCCTAAATGGCACATACAGCAACTCAGCACAGTAGAGAAACAAGCTTCACAACAGTCCAAAATTTAAAACCAAAGAGGTTTCCACCAAAATTGCAATCAGATCAGGCAGAGACTCCCCCATCACCACACACACACACACACACACACACACACACACACACACACACACACACACACACACACACACACACACACACACACACACACACAGCCCAGTGAAAGACCATCAGGAATCAATGTTCATCATCTCACAAGAGCAAATCAGTACAGTAACCCCAACCTGACTCCTGAAGAGAAGGTTTTGCACATTGTTGTGATCAGCAGTCTCAAAGAAGGCTAGGAGATAGTGTTCCTCTGCTCCTTCCCTCAACAGGAACAAAACAGAAGCATTAATACCAAGCTGATTCCTGTAGATCATTTTATAGGTTCTTCAGTGATATGTACTCTTTTCCAAGGTGTTGTATATTTTAAAAGTAAGATAGGAAAAAAGGGAGTTAATATTCATGTTACTGCTGTGTGCACTGAGTGGGGTGGGAAGATTTGAAAGAGAAGGTCACAGAAGCTTTAATTACTTAAAGAAAGAAAAGTTAAAAGTATAATTACATTGTTAGAAATAAATGGAAATACTATAATAGATTCATGGTGGATTGAACATGCATTTAATTGATATTTTGTAACAGCAAGTAGCAGTAATATGTATGTGACTGATTATTTATGTTTACTGGATACATCTAATCATGTATATCTAACGGTTTCTGCGGGTCTTATAGTTAATGTTTTCAGAACAATTCAAATAAGCATTGCTATGAGACCAGATAGCAGTCCACCTATCATGGTTAAAAACTTGAAAAATAATACCTATATATTTTTAAGAATCAATTCCAACATTATCCTGCATGTCTAACTCCCTTTTAGATAAGTACATTGTTTTCTCATCCATTGAAGAGGTCAAATATTACCCCAATATATAAAAAGGGTAGTTGCAAAGATGTAAATAATTACAGTCCAGTTAGTCAAACTTCTATTAATGGCAAATGTTATGAAAGATGTCTATCAGAACTTATGGAATTTGATACAACATAGATTAATTTATTATTTATCAGAATGGATTCACTAAAGGCAAATTGACCCAGACTAATCTTATTGAATTCTATGATTTGGTGACTTATGCAACAGAAATGGGTTTAGATGTCTTAGTTATAATTTTGGATTTGACTAAGCTTTTGACATATTACATCATTCTAGAATATATGATATTCTGGCTAAGGATAACTATAATCCTTATTTAATAAATCAGATAAAGTTATTAGTAGGAAGACCAAGGTCAGTAGTTGTAAATGGTTCATAGGTTCATAGGTTCATAGGTTCATACTAGGCTATCTGCCCAAGGGCATTTATAAGCCTAGCCCATAGTTATGTTTCGGCCACCCCTTTAGTTTGAATAAAAACTATGCCTATCATTTTGCTGTGCCTCTGTCAAGCAGTGACGCTGAAGTAATCCCTGGGGTATATCTGCAATCTCCCATCCATTGGTCAAGATTCCTCTTGAACAAGACCAGAGAGGTGCTCTGCATTTTGTTCCACAGCATAGGGAGTCTCTGGGTGATGAATCTGTCCCTCCAGCACGTTCTATTTATAACGTGGTGTCAGGTTTAGTCTCCCGCCCTTGTGGTTCTGAGGGATCTAGATTTTTGAGGTGAAGCATATTCATCAAATCTGGGTTTGACATGGCCTTATATGTCAGGCACAGGTCACCTCTGAGCAAGCGGTATGAGACTGAATAGAGCTGGAGTTCTTTCAGTCGGGCAGCATAAGACATATTTTGAGACCCTTTATCCTTTTGGTGAGGAACTTTTGGGGCCTTTCAAGCTGCAGCAGGTGTCTGGTCAGATACATTCCAATCATAGGTCTAATAAGTGATGAGTACAGGGGACGATGACCTCCCTTGATCTTGTTGTCAATCCCTTCATGATCAGGTGGGTGATATAAAAGGTTTTCCTAACTACTTTGGCAACATGAGTGTCAAGCGAAGGCTACTGTCAACCTGGGTCCCCAGATCTCTGATGACTTTTTCTGTGCTCAGTGGATTGCCACCTATATGGTAGCTAGGGGTAGCCTTGTTTTTCCCAAAGGGTATGACTATGCATTTTAGGCCATGGCTCTGGCACCAGTTATCCATTTCTGTGAGGCCCTTCTGGAGGATATCTGTGTCAGATGTAGTTTGCAGTCATCTGCAAACTTTGTCAGCCATAACCCTCCTGTGTTTGCTTGTACTTCAGAAAAGTAGATGCCGAACAAGAGTGGACCCAGGACTGAGCCCTGTGGGACACCACTTGTGACAGGCTTTGAGTCTGACATGGCTCCAGCAACTCTGACCCTGTGGGTTCTGTCACTTAGCCAGTTTGCAACCCATCTTGTGATGTATGGGTTTACATTCAAGCTGATGAGTTTTATGATACCTGAGTGTGGGGTATTGTGTGAAGGCCTTTGCCAGGTCGAGGTAGGCTGTATGGACTGCCTTTCCCTCATCAATGGCCTTGGTGACTGTCTCGAAAAAGTCAACCAAGTTTAAGAGGCAGGATCTGCCTTTGACAAAGCCAAACTGAGTTGGATCCAAAGTCTGCAAGTTCCTATGTCTTTATTTATGAGTTCCATTATGATCCTCTCCATGGCTTTGCAGATAAGGCTTGTCAAGCTAATGGGTAATTTCCAGGGTCTGTGGAGGCACCGCCTATCCTGAGGTGAGGCTAAGATTAAACAGCTGTCCTAACTGTGGGTTTAATTCCTCATTGAGTTCATGAAGCACACAGCCGGGGACACCATCCGGTCCCATGGATGCTGTGTTTTTGCCTTAGTGAGGGCAGTTCTCACCTGGGCGTTGGAGATGTTTGGGGGCTACAATCCTCTGGAATAGATATCTCTCCTTTTGGGGGAGGAGGGAGAAGTTTGCACTGAACCTGTCAGCCAGTATGTTGGCAATGTGTGTAGGTTCAGTAATTTTCACATCATTTTGAACTAATTCTGAGCATATCTGGGAGTTTCCTCCTAGGTTTCTAACATAGCTAAAGAAGGCCTTATGATTCTCTTTAGAGTCCTTGGCGATTTTTCTCTCAAAATTTGCCTTGGATGATTTTATGAGAGCTCTTAGTTTTTACTTATAATGATCAAAGGTGTCTTACCTTTCAAGGATTTTGCTCTATCTTGTAGTAGCTTCCTCCTTTTGTTGTAGAGCTTGTTTATGGCTGGGGTCCACCAGACTGGGCGCTTGCCTTTGGTACAGAGAGTCTTAGTTTTGTTTGGGATTGCCTGATCCATGCAGTCCTGTAGGTGCTGGTAGAAGGCATTTGTAAGTGATTCAGTGGTTTGAGTAATGTTTACCACTGGCTCAGGGGCCTTAAAGGAGACCACACTAGTTTTTAGAAGTGTGAAATCGGCTTTTGAGAAGTTTTTCACTGTGGTCTTTTTGTTTCAGGTGGGATGAGGACCTCCAGCGAGATTAGTTTATGATCTGATCTCACCAGTGAGGGTATTACTCCGGTGTTGAACATTTTGATCCCATGTTCGTGATGATGAGATCAAGTATGTTTTCTCCTCTTGTGGGGATGGTGACTAGTTGTTCCATGGCATTTGAGTTTATGAACTCCAGGAATCTTTGGGTTAGAGTGTTCGGGCTTGAGTAGTGTTCCCAGTCTATATTAGGGTAGTTAAAGTCACCTAGTATGATGGTGTTTGGAGATACATTTATCCCCTCCAATGTTTTCAGGAAGGCCATGTGAGGTTCCTGAGTTTGAGAGGGTGGCCTGTAACATGCTACAAATTGCAGAGCAGTCTTGCCTATGGTTAATTGCACCTGGATGGTCTCCGATGCATCAACCAACCTTGAGGTGTGGGTGTCCTTTATGAATATGGACACCCCCCCTCCTTTCTTGGTGTTGTCCGGATTTTGCTCTGATTCACTTCCAGTATTAAAAAGTAGTTCCACAGGGTCCTGTGTTTGGAGCAATGCTGTCTAATACTGCATAGTCCACATTTCCAAAGAATAAAATAAACTGGTATAATACCTATGCAAATGACTACAAGTTGGGCATGGTGTTAAGTGATAATGAATATTATGAATCTGTTCATGGTTATTTGGCTGATACAAGTAAATGGCCATTGAGTTTTGATATTAAATTTAGTTTGAATAAGACTAATTTCACATACTTTGGAAAGCATATTCCTAGGGCATTACTATCATTACAAGAAATGGAATTAAAAAGTTGAAAAATATGATGACTTGGGCATTCTGGTTGCTACAACTATCTCCTTTTCAAAACACATGGACTCAATTATGTATCAGGTAATCATATTGTTGAGAAACATTATATGAAGAGATGACATGTATTTAACTCATTTGTAAAAACTTTTATCAGACTTACTTTGAAGTATAATAATGCATTCATTATTTATAAAAATTAAATAGGCTGGAATCAGTATAGAGAAAGTTCACAAAAAGTATTTGTCATTATTATATATTAATTATTTTGATAGATGCAAAACAATGGGTTTGTTTACTATTCACTGCTGCTACTTCAGAGGTAAACTGATACAGTCTGGCAAT
Organism: Protopterus annectens; assembly: GCF_019279795.1. NCBI lineage: Eukaryota > Metazoa > Chordata > Ceratodontiformes > Protopteridae > Protopterus > Protopterus annectens. The sequence continues at coordinate 1,536,379,032 of NC_056739.1, read as the reverse complement.
GTAATACATATATTACTGGCTTCTATGAATTTGTATGTTAATAACAACTTTTAGCTTATATCTGTATTTCTCATTTGTAACTAATTGTAATCCCTGTATCTGGAGCTTTTCTCCTTGGGTCACTGTTGAAAAAGGGCACCTGCCCAGCCAGACTAACCCAGTTAACAAATGGCAAATAAATAAATCACTTCTAAACATATAAACATTCACATTATTCATTTTATATTACAAGAATAAGGGGAACATTTGTGGCAGAAAGAATACAGATATTATGGAATGAATCACCATTACAGATATGCTGTTCATCATCATTTAAGGTATTTAAGGAAAATATTGATAAGTGAGGGGGGAACTGGGTTTACCACCCAGCCTTCTGGGAACCAATGTTCCTAGATGGCCATAGGGCCTGAACACTGTGTATTTAACATATGGAATTATAAGGCCCCCCATTAATATTCCAAAACATGCATGCTGATTGGTCAGCATGCACGTTGTAAATCAGAGTTATAGTAATGGAAAAAGGTTCAGTCGCCCAAACTTTTTCCATTAGTATAACTCTTTTTTTTTTTTTTTCTTTTTACAGCAACGGAGAACTTTTTACAACCTGTTTCACTATGTTAATAGAGTTTAACATAGCGAGACAGCTTAATAAAAGTAACGGGGATCTTCCTATCTCCAATGCTTTTTTTTAAACGTGTCTCGCTATGTTAAATGGGTTTGACATAGCGAGACAGCTTTAAAAAAGCAAGGGAGATTCTCCGTTGCTTTTTTTAAAGCTGTCTTGCTATGTTAAACTCCTTTAACAAAGTGAGACACTTTGTAAAAAGCAACGGAGATCTTGCTTTCTCCGTTGCTTTTTTCAAAGCTGTCTTGCTATGTTAAATGGGTTTAACATAGCGAGACAGCTTTAAAACAGCAACAGAGATTCACAGTTGCTTTTTTTTAAAGCTGTCTCGCTATGTTAAACTCCTTTAACATAGCAAGACAGTTTGTAAAAAGCAACGGAGATCTTGCTTTCTACATTGCTTTTACCCACAGCTCTGATGTACTGCGTAAGCATATGCATGCACAGTACATCAGAACTGCCGCAGAATACCAGACAGCTGCGGAAGGGCAGCAAGGAGGCATTATACAATGCCATTATTTAAAAAAAGTAATTATTTTTTTTCTTAAATAATGTCATTGTATAATAGCAATAACCCACTTCTGGGTGTGGGTAATGCTGGATTTACCCACAGCTGTTTTTGTTTGGCAACTCGGGCTTCAGCCTCATGACCAAACCACACCAACCGTGGGTAAATCCAGCATTACCCACACCCAGGCGTGGGTTATTGCTATAATATCTAAGGGATGGTCTTCTGTGTCTGATCTTCTGGTGCTCACTAGTAGGAGCTGATGAGATGAGACTGGAAGGAGCTTCTAAAGTCAGATTTATAGTAGTCATGGGCAACTCAACAACCACAGAGTTTAAAGGTACAAGAGGGACAAGGAGTGTAGGTGGCTAATGACAATTAGTCACACAACATCAGCCGTCCCAGAGTAGTAATAATGTAAAGAAAAAAACAAAAACTATCTTCAGCATAATATCATTAAAGCAGGGGAGTCCTTAATTTGTAACACCTGCAGAATTTATGATTATTTTATTACTAGTTATGAACAGAGAACTGGACATTAACAGACAAAGCTGCATTCTACATAAGGTCCTCCACTCCAACTGAAATAATCTGCCTGACTCTTACTGGATGAAACATAAATGACTTCGCAAAGAATCTGTTTCACATGATGATAAAGCCCAGGTACTAGCTCTCCTTTCCACTACAGCATTTTTACCTTAGTTGAAGCATTTGCACTGAAGATTCTTCAGAGAAAGTTTCCTATGGCCACCATTTTGTATTATAAATGGCAGAGTGAAGTGGTGACTTCTCCAAAAATAGAACCATTTTGAGCAAGTCTGAAAGATTCATACTGACATATATGGGCCATTCATTGCCGCTTTTTGCCAGTATTAATTCTCTTAGACAGATGGCTTCTTTATATCATTCTTACAGCAGTATTTAAGCAGATCACCTACAAGCAGAAACCCATGGCTGTTCCATTAAGAGAGGACTTCCCTCAAGAGGCAGGATGGATCTATGCATCTGACCTAAACCAGCAAGCTAACAGGTAAACTATATACAATTTCTTTGGTACCCATTGAAGACTAATACAAATAATGTTAATCATTAATAGCACTAATGTGTAATTGATTCATTAATGCTCAAATTAATAATTAATATATGCTAAATTACCTATCACAACTCATTGTGACAAACTCGCTATCCCAGCTCATACTGAACAACTTCCCACCCAGTTCCCATACTGCTAAACTACCTAACTTATACTAATAAACTACTTATTTCTGTTAGGACCTATAAGCGACCTATCCCAGCAAATACTGGTAAACTACCTATCACTTCTAATAACAATAATGGAGATTTTCAGAAAACAACTCGAGATTAGATGTATATACAACTGGATGAATCTCATTGCTAGAAACAGTACTTCTTTAGCAACCCATTACATATTTACATCTTCAGAAACTCATAATCTGAATATTATTAGTAGTATTTAATGTACACTGTGACTTAATTCACCATGATAATGCAGATAATAAAGAAAACTCTGTAATGTTAGGAGCAGACATCTCTTATATAAAGTTATACATTTATTAAGAAGTCAGCCAAATTACAGAAGTATTTACTGCTAGTTGCAGTGGAGGTATCTGCTTCGAACTGCATGTGCTTTCTTGTGAATATTACACATAAAGGCAAGAATGTGCCCGTAACAAAGCTTCCTCTTACCTTCAACTTTAAATGTTAATAATAAAAGAACTTAAAGCAAAAGAAACAAAACATCAGTTTCATGTTCATCTTTATAAATGTACAGGTACTTGACTCAAAGGTCTTGGACCTGTGTATGCCCCAGGCAATTGGGATTAACCAGAGACACAGGCACTGTAGGTCACAGTCAAGCAAGAATGAAAGTGAGCATGTGGCACCAACTCACTCACCCACCCACCCAAGGGGGAGGCAGATAGCCGAGACCTAACATGGGAGTGTCATCTAGGAGATAACTGGAAATTCGGCAGGTGAACGTAGGAGCTAGGACATCATAAGAAAACTCCAACTACCCCGATAGATGTATAAATTATGGCCCCTCCCAGTCAGACCTCATCTTGGTGATGGGGAACAAATCGGATGATTGGCTGAGAGAGGGCTGATTAATGGATGGTGGGAGCAAAAAAAAAGGCTCATATATGTGCAAGCATGTATATATATTTATATATATATATATATATATATATATATATATATATATAGGTGCATGTGTGTGTGTCTGTGTGTGCAGTTCACCCAGTCTGTCAGTTCTCTGACAGTGTGAAGTGCTTTGGCATTAGATCAAAAGCACTCTTTACAGAGTGCTAGAAATGTCAAAAGGAGGAAGATTGAGTGCTTGTGCATATGGCAATTGTGGGTTTGGGTTTTAATGTCCAAACTCTCACATATATTAAAATATTCAGCGTTGGGGATGAGTGTGTTTGTAGATTAGAATTAGGGTAAAGGCAAGGAAAGGAATAGAATTAGTGTTTGTGTATGTGGTGCAATATGTAAAGTGTGTCTGAGTGGCTTGTCTAGTACCAATGTAATGGAAATAGTCTATCCAAAAATAAGGTGTAGGGTTGGGGTTGGCATACATTAGTGAGGATGAGCAGGGGGTTTCACCTTCTGTACCACCCTACTAATGTGTGTTAACCACAGTCTTAACACACTCGCACACGCACTAATTCCAATAACAAATCTTTTGGTATAGCCATAATTTTATTATTAAAATTCCAAACCCACACTTACCCATCCGCACTTGATCTTTTTTATTAACATCTGCAGCACTTAATGATGACACCATTCAATAGGATTCTCAAGCCATTCACTCTGCTGAAAAACTGAACATTTACCAGAGTAAATAAGACCCATATGAGAGTGTGCGTGCATATTTAGTTGTACAGCTTAAGTGCTGGGAATGGTTTACTAATAAACAGGAAGGACAATAGCAGAAAAAGAAAGCAAATAACAGAGGAAAAATAATCAGTGTTATAAATTGAAGACATGAAAAAGACTGTATACATAAGTGGTTGATATGTAGATAGGAGTTTTACCATGCTACTGCATTTTTGATTGGTCCATACAATGTTCTTTAGGAGGGACATCAATTCAACAAGATTTGTGTTCTAAAAATGGGGAATTGTGTAAACTTATGGTGCAGGCTAAAAGAGTCAGTTTCTTCCCATACCAATGAAATGGGGTACCTCGTAAGCAAAAATGAATATACTGCTTGTTTCTAGGCAGCTGTGGAAAGATGAACCAGGTAATAAAGTAATATTGGCTGCAACTCAGCTCAGAGTCATAAAAGCTTTCATGGAGAACACATTTTCCAAATTCTAATTTGGGATAATTTTGAAGTGAGTGCTCAGCGTTACCCATTAATTTTAATTTTACACTCCAATACAGAAAGCAAGCTGGGAGCCTTTTTTGAGTATGAAAAATTTCTCTCTCATAAAGGATGCAAACTGACTTTCAAAGCTACCAGAACTGAGCTGACCTCACAAGTGTTTCTATTTTGGAGGAACATTCCTATTTTCAGGCCTGATTTACTCCTGGTATTCCTATTTTTGGAGATATGTCCCTATTTTTTTACTTAATTTAATCCCCCTAATCACGAGTGATTTTTGAAGCTGTCTAGCACACAGAAACCACACTACATAACCAACATATTAGTGGCACCAATAAGTTAAAGAAAGATGACACCCATCTTATATCACCTCTTTCAGAAGCAAAAATAAATGACCTTGTATGGTGTAATTTTGCGATACAGTTAAAGTCTACAGATCTTGCACTGCATCTTTGGTAATATGTTTATATTTTCCATCAATTTTATCACTCTCTGGTTTTAAACACTTTTCTGAGACCTACTGGTAGCAGGAAAAATTATGAGCTATTTGGTATTCAAATTTTATGCTAATTAGATGTTCAGATTTTTTGCTGGATGTGCCTACTTTTCAGGGGCCTTGTTCCTATTTTCAATGTCTACAGGTTGAGGGGCGAAGGCAGTATGTAAATGTTGCTAGTAGATGTAAGATGTGGAAAATGCATAGTGCTTCATTATGGTAGCACAATTGCTCAGTAGAACATTTTTGAACAATGGAATCCAATATAATGTCGTAAAAGATTATACTTTAAAGCTGTGGATGGCTTTCAGATGGCACCTACTAGGTGCTTTGTCTGTATGAGGGCTTTTACGCTGGTCCAGGAGCATGAAAAGAAAGAAAGAAAGAAACAAACAAAAAGAAAGAAAGAAAGAAAGTGGAAAATAAATCGGTAAGTGGACATTGGCGAATTGGGGATGAGGCTTGGCTTTATCATGTACTGCGACTAGATTGGCTACTTGGTATTAAGGCAAGAAACAGGAATAAGAGATGTATTTCATAGTAGGTGCATTTGTGTGTGCATTAACTTTCAAGACTGGAGTAGGTATCACGTAGAAAATATATGAATCTCACAACTGGGTTTCAACTTAATTGCATTCAAGGCAAAGGCACATTCACCGCCAGTATGTGCTGCGAAAGAAGCTGACTAGGATGAATGAGGAGGATGGGATGAGTGTGTGCGCGTATATTTGTAGTACTGCTCTGTTTAAATTGATCTAAAAAGCAGTTTGGGAGAGGAAAAGTGACCTACTTACTGAAGGTAGCAAGAGATACCCCATGTCCCTAACTGCACCCCTCTAAATACACTTTGTAAGGAAAAAAAGACAAAGGAAGAAAAAAAACACTACTTGTGTGAAGACTACAACATTGTATATTTTGGTGAGATATCTCTGTGAGAGTAAAAGCAGCCAGGTATAAGCCCACAGATCCAGATAATGACTAAATGTTAAAGGCAATTATAAATAAATAAATAAATAAAAATCAAAGCAAATACCACTTGAAGGCAAGCTTTTATCAATGGCAAAACCTGTCTTGCATTATTACTGTACCTCTAAACCTCTTAGAGCAAGAAATCTGGGCAAAGCCATAAATAATTGGGGTGGGGTGGGGGGCAATTTTTAAATATTGCTCAGATAAACTTAGAAAGCTGACATAACAACATGTTTTGTGTTAGTATGAATTTTCTGAAGGGTATGAAGTCTGAAACTCAAATGCCTGTCATTATTTTCTGACTTCAGTCCTTAATAATTTGCCTGAAAAAACAAAACTTTTAAGAGGAACAGACCAAAAATGTAAGGCACAAATCTGGATGTTCTGTGAAAATCTGGAAAGTTGAGAGGTATGATAATTACTGCAGTGTGGCAGTAATGCAGAACTTTGGGGCAGGGAAAAATAAATGATGTTGCACATTCATTAACATTTTAAAAGGGACCAGGGAGAGGGGGTGGGAGAGGAATAAGAGAAGAAGCATGAGTCAGGCAGAACACTGAAAATTGCAATAGGATGAGTGGGAAATAGCAAGTGATTTAAAGTATGTTTTTGGAAAAAAAGTGCAGTTCTGTGTGAAGAGCATGCCTACAAGAGTTTCTTACACCAAAACCATGAGTTCAGGGATCACCAAATTAGCCCACTATATATATAATATATATATATATATATATATTGCCACCTCACAGCAAGATTCGATTTTAAGGTGGAGTGCCTTCTGTGTGGAGTCTGCATGTCCTCCCCGTGGTTGAGTGGCATTCGAAAGACATGCGTGAATGGGCGTGTCTTTGTTGAAAGTTGGGCATCGGGCTGGCACCTCGGCACTGTAAAAAACTACTGCCAATCATTAGCAGACCGGAGTTCCACTGTAGCGACCCTTAACCAGGAAAAGCCAAAAGAAGAAGAAGAACAACATATCTCTCTCTCTCACACTCTCTCTCTCTCTCTCTCTATATATATATATATATATATATATATATATATATATATATATTTATATAAGGGGAGGACCAGTAAAGCTCAATGCAGGACATGTCAGTGGCACAGCTGTAAGAGAAAAGAAGGAAGTAAACAAGAGATCTGTTGCAGATACTTAAATATAATTTTACCATGCTGTCTGCCCAAGACAATTATGAGCATGGAATAAGCAGGAAACAATAAGATGAATGTGAAATGATGCAGTAAACTAGAGACAGAATTGGAAAGATAACCTTGGTGACCTGTAATAGCCTGGAGCTTTACTATTCATTATGTGCTCAGCACCAACAGTAGCTTTACCTACAGGGGCAGGAGCCAGGCACATGATTCCAAGGCAAACAGAGATGGAAAGTCCAGGTCACTTAGTGCAACACACTGAAATTAGGCATCCTGCATTGTTTGTATGTGTGTGTGTACATTGGGTGGAACACACATCTAAAGTGTGCACCTATCCTGAAAGTTAAAAAAAAGATAGGACAATAACAAACAAAGTGAATACTTTGAAAGGATTTAAATTTGCAATTCAGTATTAAAGAATTAAAGAAAATTACTCTGTTGTAGCCATCAGTTCTGTTTAATTTTAAGAGTCTAGGTAAATCAAATGCACTAGACTTCCTTCTAATTTTAGTACAAGCTATTTAGGAGGTAATTACATTTAGTAGAAGAAACAGCATCAGCAAATAAACATTCCGCAGGTCATTTCCATAAGATTCTGTTCTCGCTTTTGCAGGCTTGGCATGGAAACTCAGATTAATACATTTGTGTTTCACACCTTCTGCAAAGATATGCACAACATATTCTATTCCAGCTAGAAAAAAAAAACTCAGGTCCTTCATTTTAAGGCAATAGCTATACACAGCCTAAATGGCTCTGTAGTGAATGCAAAGCTTCATTGATTAATGCAGCTGTAAGAGGAACGAATTTATAAATTGGAGAATTAAAGTGGTGTTGAAATTAGTAGTGCATTGTAAAGCTGAAATAAAAGAGTAGACTGAAAAAGAATATAGCAGGTATGCTAGACTCAGCATTGCACATCTGTTTGAATGTGCAGCTGTACAGGCTGAATGAAGTACGGCGTATGCTTGCTATTAGCAGAGCACTCTGGTAAAAGTGGTTTGGTTCACACACCATATTTAGCACAGTGGGGAACATGACAGCTGTAGTTCTATGACTTTAATAAAAGCTGTATAGGATAACATGTTTGTGTACCGGACTCATTTCAAGTGTTGTCCAGTAAAGCTGTTTTTGTGGCATGTTCACTCGATTTAGACTAAAAGATGCATTCATCTTATCGCCTACTATTCTCCTCTTTCATCATAATCAGTGAGGAATCAGTACAGTTTACACTCCTGAAAACATTCAGCAGCTTGTTATTTAGTAACCCCTTTAAAAATTAAATCTTATTCCCTTGAATTACGAAACTATGCTATCTGTCTTTCTACAGGCAAAGAATTGTTACAACATAGACGTGGTATCATTCTGTAAGTTTCATGTTGCAGCTGCCTTGAATTAAGGCATACAGTCATCGTCTCAGACTGGAACATCACCTTGGCATTTTGGTGCACTGTTTTTTGTGGCCCAGAAGTAAGGTTTATTATTCCAAGCCTTGAACATGTTTTTAAAGTGTATTGTCTCACTTTATTACTGAAATGTATCCTGTGGTAAGTTAAGTGCCGTGATGCATCTTGCCCTTCTCATTTCTTATTTATTTGGACCATTTTTAATAAAAAAAAACTTTGTAAACTTTTTTATTAAAACAATGGGCCAAATACATATATTGCTTCCCTCAGTGACGCCACATTAGGGATCACCCATTAAGTGTTCATGGACATGACTGTATGCATGCACAGTATGCAACTGAACACATCTCACTTTTTCCCAGAGTTGATGTCACTGAGGTTAAAGACCATCATTAATCCTCAGTGGCATCAGTGCGAGGGAAAATGATTTTTGCAAGTGTATCTTTAGCTGAAAAGGAGACTGAAAATATTTACATGTAGGCAAAGGTCTTATTTCGCACATTACGCATCACATATGGTACTTCAGAAGGTAAATAATGCAGGTGTGAAAGAAAACTTTAAAGAAACTGTTGTGTGTTACCTTCCACTAAAACAAGCCATCCATAATTTGCAGAATATTCACAATGAATGGACAAAGGAAGCCTATCTGTTTAAAAGGCTAACCAAATGGAAAAAGAAAGAAAGATACCCAATTACTGGCAGTACTAATAATAGGGGTGTCAGCATTAAATATCAGAAACAGGTCTTGCTTAGTATAGGAATTGTAGTCAAGATGTGCTACGGTGGTAGCATGTTGCTGCCAAATCTATAGGTGGTGGTGCAGCTAGCTGTCTTAAAAGTAGAAGTTATTTAAGTTTGCATTTACATATATGTTCCTTTCTATAGTGCTGCACAAACACAGGAGTTAAGAAAAAAATGAAGATTTCAGATATATATGGTACATCTTTCACAAACCCCACTGTTTATTATTTAGTGTGAGTGTGTATCTGTATGTAATGCTCTGCATGCATGTTAACTGAATTATGTATTTAATCCAAAAAGGGCTTACAATCAACAACATGTTGTTTTAAGAGATACAGCTTACATTCAAGCTTGTTGGCAGTCAGCATTCCTCAGGAATTTGGTTAAGTGAACTGCTAGTGAAACTGACTAGATCCGGCACATAGCATACTTTAATCAGAGGTGTGTGTGTGTGTATGTATGTGCTGAAGCATTTTACTTATAAAAATATCTCAAATATATTGGCTAGGATTCATAAACAAATAACACAACAGGTCTATATCAGATAATCAAACTTTCAAAAGTTCGACTGTCATATGGTCGACACCATACGATCTAATTTTTGAAAGTTTGAACGTTTTAACAGAGATCAACGTACAGTGCGGAATGGGAAGATTTCCCTTTTCTGCACTGTAGTGCGATCTCAGAATTGGTATATTTAAAGAGTGGGGGGTGTGGGGGCACATGGGGGCTTGCCCCACTGCTTAATATGTTCAGGTAGGTTATTTGTGTAGTTTATTTATTTTTTATTAGATATTCAAACTTTTAAAAGTTCAATCATATGGTATTGACCATATGATAGTCGAAGTTTTGAAAGTTCAATTATCTAATATAGACCCTAACACAACACCACACTAAGTACCACATGTAGAGAGAGCATAGAATTTTAGAAGACATCAGGTGCAAATGCTCTTCAGTGGGATAACAGTAAGTTTTTGTATTTATAATTGAGATATTTCCTTAATATATTCTAGATTATTCATGTACGCAGAAATAATTAGTGCTTTATGATTTAATAGAATGTTGTTGAGAGAATAATGGTTTGCTGTACTGCATAAAGGAGTCTTGTTCATAAAAAATAGCAATAATCCCTTTCATTTGTTTATGGTTATCCTGTATTTGAAATGAACTGTCAAAGCACTCAGTGTAACTGGCACCAGATGTGGGAAAAAGGCTCACTGAAATGAATAAAAAGTTTGGTTTTGCAATCATTGCCCTTTGAAATGCTTATAGAATGCTGAACTTTGAACAAATTCCTAAAGAAAACATCCCTAATAGTTCTTCCTTTATTAAATTTGTCTGAATTCAGGCGTTGACATGCATTTGGTCCTTTTATACCTGCACATAGCACTAGCACAGCCTTGTGTGAACTTTATTTTGTTAAATGTTTGGGTAAAGTGGTTACTTTTCAATGATACTTCAGTTAATGTTGGCTTCTGTCCTTAGAATTATCATATGGTGCTTACTCCATAGTGGCTGAACTATGTCCAGACTGGCTGGTAATGAATTCTTGTAATTAAAATGCAGGAAGTAACAAATCGCAAAAACGCATCAATTGCAAGTTAAAAATCTCAAGCAATATCTTCACTCCAGAAAAAACAAAAGCAGTCAAAACTATGAATATAGATACATAAACAAGAAGCCGTACAATTAGAAGAAGGTTCAAATTCTATGGACTGTTCTCAGAAGCACCCTATGCCAGCAACGTGAACCAGCACCCCATCCCCTCAGCTCTTCAAGTGGGGAAAAAATGGACATTCCTTATACTGGCACACCAGCACCTCCCTCTACCCCAAGCCTTTCAGATCCCGTTTCCATGCTCTACCCCCAAACCTCCATTAATATATTTTATTAAAAAAGGCATTTTCTTCTTTTCAACTGTAACAAACAGTTTGCTACAATGCAGCATTCAGTTCCTACAGTTTAGATCCCACATGGAGCGCTTCTGCGCTCAGTTTTGACTGCAAATGCCAAACCAGATTTTAAAAGCCAGTATTACATTAACTATTGATCAGGATCAGCTGATCATGCCTCCAACACTTTGTGCCCTGGGCTGTTGCCCCTCTTACTCCACCTCCTAGTCTACTGGCTATTATCTACTACAAGGAACCCTTGGAACTTGAAGTATGATCCAAAGTAAACAATGTGGTTAAGGATGAAATGACCATAACAAACACGGACAAGCTTGGGCATTAGTGAACTTAAATGGGACTGGAAAAAGTATGTTGCATCAGTTAATCATCAAATCTTCTGCCGTGGACAAGAATCTTTCAGAAGAAACAGTAGCCCTCATATTTATTAAACGTATGTCAAAAGCATTGCATGCTTAATAAAATTTTGCCAAAAACATTACTTGGTTAAAACTCAAAAAGTGATACAATAACCTTAAGTAGACCTTAAGGCAAACTATTCAGCATTAGAAGCCTATGTTCCAAGTACAGATGTCAAAGAGGAAGAAGTCAGCTGGTTTTATATGGATCTGCAGCACCTTCTAAAAAAGACATCAAGAAAAGATATTACATTTATCACAGATGATTGGAATACAAACAATGGGTGTCAAAGCACAACTGGAATAGTTGGCAGGTCTGGAAACAGGACACTGATGTGCAGAATTCAGACAAGATAATTCACTGGGTATAGCAAACATACTTTTCCAATGGCCTAAGGGAAGCCTTTAAACATTGATATCACTAGATGGCTAAAAATGGAATAAGATTTGCTATATATCTTGCAGCTATATATACTCTGTGGGAAACAAAAGCCTGCAAATGAATGTGACTCAGATATCAGCCTCTTATGACATTTAGAATGCAATTTAAAAAAAAAGCAGCCTTTAGGCTAACTCAATGCAAGCATAACAACATGCCAAATGAATGTGTAGTGGAGATGACAAACAGGTTTAAGGGGTTAGTTACAGTAGAAAGAGCGACTTAAGAATTATGGGTAGTAGTTCATGATATTGCCCATGAAGTGGCAACAGAATATCAATATTCAGTAAACATGGGTCTACTTTATGTGCATGAAACACAAAAAAACCCGAATGCAAACAGCGTGACACAAAGAGCAAACCATGAATACGTTGAACATACTAAAGCTCGAAATTTAAAACCTCGAACCGTCATAGTCAGCCAATCCACATCACGCAACACACTACCTACCCAAACACAATAAAAAAAACACATACATACACTAACCAAAACCCTACTTCTAACCCTAAATTAAAGCAACAAAACCCTACTGCTAACCCTAAACTAAACCCCACATACACAACTATCTATGCACTATCCTTAACCCCTCCCTAACCCTAAGGTCCATAACTATCGCACACTTACCTTACGGAACTATACTGCAGATGGGCCAACTATGCGAATTCGATATTTCCACTTTTGTGATTTTGTTTGTTCGACATATTCACAGTTCGCTCTTTATGTGTCGTGCTATTCAGATCCAGGTTTTTCGTGTTTCAAGCATGTAAAATAGACCCCAGTAAACACTATGACCTTCTGTGCGGTGTCTGCATGTCCTCCCTGTGGTCATGTGGGTTTCCTCTGGGTGCTCCAGTTTCTTCCCACATTCCAAAGAAATGCAGTAGGTGGCTTAGACACTCTAAACTGGCTGTAGGTGAGAGTTTGGGTGCGAGTTAGTGGTACAAATGAACTACCATGGCATGGCTAGCCAGCTGGCGGTGTAAACCTTGGCTCAAGATGATTGTCACTGCTGAAATGACACCTCAACCCCATGTGCAAATATGGCAATAGTCTAGCTTGCAAATTACAGTATGCATGCTTAAAACTGTGGTCAGGAAATCAATGTATCTGGGAAAATGAAATTCAGACCAAGAACAAAAACTCATGCCAGATACAAAAGTAGTGATGTCAGATATGAAGATTGCAATAGTGCCAACCTTGTTACCAAAACAGTGATATGATGAAAACACTAGTGTAGTGCTGAGGCATGTTGGACTGTAGACGCTGTTCACCACATAAAACAGCAGAATGCAACAGCTGCTGCTGTCACGATCGCTCTGGACAAGTAAGCAGCCTTTTTTATAAGGTATGCATGCAAATTTAAAATAAAGCCAAATTCTATTGGTACTAGGCAAAACAATATTTTCAGGGTAAAGTACAGTATGACAACCATCTCAGACACTTTGGCAGCAAAAATGTTGTGCAGAAAGATGACATAACCAAAATGACAAATGTTCTGTTGAGCAATTGCTGTTTTGTTTGGGTGTGATTATTTGCATGACAAAAAATCATGTACAGCACTTATATAGGTTTAGATTTATATAATAGGCTCATGATCTCCAGGGCCTTTATAAGCCTAGCCATGCAATCCAACGCAATTGTATCCCTATGTATCATAGGCATTTATTAAAAGGGGGTATGACAGGAATTCTCTAGAGGTTATGTGGGGGTCAGGGGATGTTAGTTTGGGAATTATTGTCTGCTTCTATCTAGAGGAGACATAGGGGCCAAACACAGAGTCAATTTCTGATTTCCCATCCACTGGTCAAGGTTACGCTTAAAAAGGATTGTGATAAACTCTACTTCACATGAATGGAGAGTTTGTTGCAGACCATGGGGACACTCTGAGACACATATCTGTCTTGCCAGTGCATATTATTTAAGTCGCAAGCAAAATTAAATCCTTGGATCTAGTGATTCTGATGATGTTTATTTTGTAGATATGCAAAAGGTCCATCAGAGCTGGATTTGAGGATGCCTTCTATGCCAGGCATAGACTGCATCTCAGTAACCTGTAGGAGAGAGCGTATAGAAATAGGGCTTTAAGGTGATCTATGTAGGACAATCTGCTTATACCATGGATTCTCCTGGTAAGGAATCTTTGTGAGCATTCCAGTTCCTGCATGTATTTGGTCATGTACATACCAAAGGGACATTATACTCAATAATAGGTCTGATAAGGGCCAAATAAAGTAAAACTATGACTTTCTTGGACCTAGATGCTACACCCTTACTTATACATTGGGCAACATAGAATGATTTTCTTACTATCTTGGCCATATGTTAGTCAAAAACCAGATTACTGCCTACTTATGTTCCTAGATCCCTGACTACTGGATTAACTGTTAGGGGTGTCTTATCAATGAAGTAATTAGTCTGGGTGGCAGTTTTCCCAAAAGGCACTATAATGCAATTCTTGGTATTGAGTTTTAGTATGTGACCTTTGCACCAATCAATTATCTGTGTTAGACCCTCTTGTAAGATATTTGTGCCATGGGAGAATTTATGACAGCTCCCAATTTGCAGTCATCTGTGAACTTGGTCAGCCAAAGACCCTTGAAATTAGCCATTACCTCAGAGAAGTACATGCCAAATATGAGCAGTCCCAGCATGGTACCCTGCTGGTGACCAGTTTCTTAGTGGAGGTGGTATCACCAGTCCTGACTTCCTGGGTCCTGTCTGTGATCCAGATATATAGGGGTTTATGCCCAGTTTGGTGAGTTTGTCAACTATACCCAAGTGTTATATTATACTGAATGCTTTACTAGGTCCATTGGTTTCTCCACATCCATTGCCTTGGTTACCTTCTCAAAGAAGTCCACCAAGTTTAGTAGACATGATTTTCCCTTGATAAAGTCAAACTGGGTTTGGTCCAGTGTCTGAAGGTTGCCTATATCTTTGTTGATTATTTCCATAATAATTTAGTCCATGGCTTTGCATATTAGACTAGTCAAACTAATAGTTCTCTACTTTCTGGGGATGGTAGATGGTCCACCCTTCTGAAGTGGGATAACCATTACAGTCCTCCATTCTCATAGTACAAAGCCTGTTTTGAGCCTGTAATTGCAAACTGACTCAAGTGGTCCTGATTAGTCTTGTTTTCAGCTACTTAGAAAGCAACTGGGGATGTTGTCAGGGCCCACTGAGGCTGTGATTTTGGCCTTAGTCTATACTCCAGGATCTTCTTCCTGTTAATAGTTGGGAAAGTTATGCAAGTAGGTATTTCATGTTGGGAGGTGGTGGAGTGGGGGATGAAGTTTGAGCTGAATTTGTCAACCAGCAAATGTGTTATGCTGCTCTGCTCAGGTTTTGGACATAGCTGTAGAAGGCTTTGTGGTTGTCTTTAGCCTGTGAGGTCATACTGACCTCATAACCAGCCTTGTTGGACTTAATCGATCATCTTAGTTTCCTGAAGTATGGAGAGTCTAATTAATTTTCATAAGTATTTAAGTCGGAAAAAAGGGGCAGAAAATGTCTTACATTTTTATGCAAATACAACTGATGCTTGTGTAGTTGTTGACTTGAAAACTTCACTGAGTAACTACACCAAGCAGAAAATAACAGGATTGTAGATGTAGTTTATCAGAAAATGATCCGTTTGAGAAAGCATTGGCTATGGTTGTTGAGACCGTGTTCACTGCTTTTTCAGGTGGACACAGAAATGTACCATAATCATCAATATAAAATGTACTGCACTGAAAGCTATGTATAAATGGGACAATGTTTCACATTTAAGCTACATGCAGGGGTGGATACAAGATTAATTGAAGTACATTCAGGGAACTGGGCTAGAGAAGCTTACCGAGTGAGTCAAAAGCCTCATTTCTGATATTATGACCATAACCTGAAAGCATTATATCTGGCTAATCTGTGTTGTATGTAAAATAAAGGATACAACTTATCATTTCATGTTGTGTCAATACACAAACATTGTCTGTTGGGGAGGTCTGCATACGAACAAAAGGGCATGTTAAAACAAATTTGCAACATACAGATGAAAGTGCAGAGCACTGAGGGTAGCAATAAAGTCAGTCAAAATGACTGACACAATCACACAGTCAATGATTCACAGCCTTGCATTGACCACAGTTCATATGGTTGAGAGTCAATTATTCAGACACTTGCAGTTTACATTATCTGCATGTTTGTATAGCACAGCATTCATACATTCACAGAGGCCAGGGGTGTAGCCAGGGCAGGGCTAATGGGGTAGCTGCCCAGGGTGCAAGGTGTCAGGAGTATGATCAGCAGATGCTAATGAGGTGGTTGTGCATCTGTGGTCAGAGCTGAAGAGTTTCAGCAGCCCATATTTGGTAGAGGTAGTATCAGCATTCAGAAATGAATGCAGATACTGCATTTTTGTTCAGGCCTGAAGTGCTGTTTGTATAGCATTTAGACTGTAGTAAATCAATTGTTACATTTGTTGCAAGTGACTTATTACTGTTTACAAAGGAATCCCATTTTGTGCTTCTCATCTTCATGCTTTTGACTCACTCAGCACAGTGCATCAGAAAAGCTAGCCAAGGCAAAAATGCAGTAATTTGCTGGTAACTGTACCGTCAGTCTTAGAAGCAGGTATGTGCGTAGTGATGCGACAGCACAACATGTAAAGAAAAAACTTGAAATCAAGCGCGTTTCATTTGACATTTATTAATTTACTTTACTTATCACACTAAAATGGCTTTGAGTTTCAACTGCTTTAAAGTATGATGCTGAAAAGATGGCAGATAACAAAAGTGCACTTAGCAATTCAAGGATATTTCATCTTTTCTGATAAAATTTATGAGTTACAAGGTCGGACAGTCAACAGAGGGATTGTGCCAAACCAAATATGTAACCAAATGTTGTAAAGAATTCACAAAGTGCATTTGTAGAATCTAGATTAGAAAGTAGAAATGAACTACATGTGACATAATGTTTTGGTCTTGAATTTCTAATCACACAGAACTTAATGGCAAAACGGACTGTGGAAGGAAGCAAAGGGCAAATGTTAGGGAACAAAACTACACAGGAAACATGCCCATCTAACTAACTAACTAACTAACTAACTAACTAACTAACTAACCAACACACACACACACACACACACACACACACACACACACACACACACACACACACTCACTCACTCACTCACTCACTCACTCACTCACTCACTCACTCACTTGATGGCATATCTTTGGGAGACTCAGGGAAGACATGCAGACTCTGCACAGAAAACACTGGCACTGTGAACCAAGCTAGACAATCAAGTGCTGTGAGGCTGAAGTACTAACTGCTGTACCACTGCCCTGCCCGTATCCAAACTAAGGAAGCAGGGATCAGCGAGGAATGCAGGGTAGCACTGTGAGGTTTTGCAGTGGGGAAAGCAGAGGGAGAGGGATAAATTGTTTGGAAGATAGATACACATCACTGGGACCCCCTCCCCCCAAAAAATAAATAAATAAAAACATGAGCTTCATAGCATTCCAAAAAGACTTTTAAGTTTTGTTTTTTTTTTGAATGAAAGAATGTGACAGCTGAAGTGTTGTATTACGAAATGAAGTAACACATAGTTTATAATGCAAAAACAGAAAAAAAAAACAAAATAAATAAAAAATAAACATGTTTTACTTGTTTATTCATTTTTTCTAACACACGGGCATATCATATTTACATTGTTCAAAGTACCACTTTAAATTATTTGGGTATAGACCTTAAATACTAATTAAAACACTGAATACGTCAATATGCATTTCAGTTTCACACTAAAAAATGATCTTTGGAGTACTGAAGTCCTTAATTGAGTTCTGATAAAATATCTTGGCAATATCCCTGCTGGTCACTAGATGTCCTCAGAATTCAATTAAAAGCTCCAAAATAGGAATTCTAGCTGGATCACATTTACAATGCAACAGTGCTTCAAAGCAACAAATAGAATTTCATTATAACAAATTAATTCCTCCTTTACTCTCATAAATGTTAACAAATCAAACAATGATTGTATTCACTTGATGTCCAAGTTACTTAGAAAGACAACTAGGTCCCTCAAAATTCATTGCAAGAATTCAACAAACTGCTTATTTCTAGTTAGTGCAAAATCTAGCCACATGGAGCATCATAAGTTTAAATGGCTAGAATGCAATTATAGTAATGCTAAAAGGGAAAAAGTGGTAATGTTGTTTATAAACCAAGACAAAACATAAGCATCTCTCCAGGAAGGGTGTTAGGAGCACAGAAAGATGTATCGAGTGTAGAAATAATATATACATTCTAGGAAGGCCTTCAAATCTACAACAGAAACAGATGAAAAGCTTTGGGTTTTTACAGATGAAAAGCAATTTTGTTTTGCAGTATATATGTTTTGATACCCATTCAGTTCACAAATGTAATCAAAAGAATTCAGAGGAATGAATCAAGTAAAAAAATGGTGCAACTCTCTCACTCTTGAATAAGAAATCAACAACTTTTTATGTTAGGTCCAAGGGTCGGACATTAAAAGTGAAAGTAATGTTAATCTGAGTTTTATATGTTGACTCTTTAAAGGACAGTCTGTCTAACACAAATACTTAAAATGAAAGCATGGCTTGTCTGTGAAACACTAGCGATGGACACTCACTTGTGAGTACTGAGCTTTTCCTTTTCCTCATGATGGTGTGACCTCACAGAAGGTATACATAAATAGCTATGATGGGGGTTGCAAAACACATATTTTTGTTATTTTCGAGTTTTGTTCACATTTAACAACTTTTGCTCATTTGTGATTGAAGTTTTGTGAGGCAATTATAAATGAGTCAATAGCATGTCCACGAGGCCTTAGAACAATGTAAATGTGAGCCAAGAGTTTTTCCACAGGTGGTTAGCAGAAACATTCCTGTAATGATGAAATGGTATTAACTGCCATGCAAACTCACAAATATGCAAACTCGTATTTAACTTCTTACATAACAATAAGTATACTTTTGTACATTAACTATTCTCATGAGCCTTAGATACCCACTTGGTGAAAAAGTAGTATTCTTTAAACCTGATAATATCCAACAACTAAAGCAGTGAGATAATAAATCAATTTGTATTTTCCAGTATGCAATCAGATAAGTAACAGTCAGCAGAGCTAAGAATTGGGGGGGGGGGTACCAAATCAGAACAGCTTATGTCACCATAACATTCAAAACATGTTATCTTTGTGAGTCTGGTTTGCAGTCTGTGAATATATATGAATAAAGATACAGAACTGAACAATAAAAGCAGAGCAGAATTACATTGAAGGGATGTTGCTAGAAATACCAGGTTATAAACTAAGGGAAGAAATCAGGCTTAGATGTAGAGCAGTGTTTTAAAGGGACTGAATCCAATGTATACTTTCCCAGTGCGGCAACCTGCTGTTGGTTTGTCAAGCAGCCTCTAAACAGATCTCTCTGCTGTTTCTATTTTGGAGCAATGTTCTAGTTTTTAGGTCTGATTCACCAATGCACAGGATGTCCCTATTTTGGAGGAATATCAGTATTTTCAGCCTTGATTTGCCCGTTCACAAAATTTTTTAAATTCCTCTCATCACGTGATTTTTTAAGCTAATGCACAGAAAATCATATTACATGACCAACATGCTACTGAAAATAACAATTTAAAGAGCGAGCACACATTACATCTCCCTTTTTCTGCAGCAAAAAATAAAACAATTTTGGAATGCAATTCATTATTTTTATTTTATTTTATTTATTTTATTTCACATTTGTTGACCGGGAAAGTCCGACTGGATACATGTCCATTTTCAGCGGAGGCCCGGGGAGAAAAGCTCCACAGTGAATGAATATAATGCATTGAGATAATACCTAGGACTCAGTAACAAAACAATACATAGAACTAAAGAACAAACAAAACAAATTAGTTTCCTATACTAGAAAATGGTACAAAGGAGATATAGTAAAAAAATAAGTTGATCATAAACAATATCAGGGATACAAACATATTAATACTGCTTCTAGCTGCTGATTCTCCATCTAGTCTAACCATTTCAGTTTAGAGGAGAGAGAAAGAAGTAAGAGCGAGGGGGATGCATCTAGGGAAGTATCTATACTTGTGAGAGAGAGGATTAGTCAGGACTTGAGCATTGACAGAGCCAATATAACTTTAGATGTTGATTTAACCTTTTTTTTGAAAACACATAGGGAGGAAGTGCAGGAAAGGCTGGGAGGAAGGGAGTTCCATATTTTGCCAATGGCATTGCTAAAAAGTGAGTCACCACCTACATTGTTTGCTTTGACTGTTTGAACTAGTAGCTTATTGGAGGAACGCAGACTACTGAGATTATTATAGGGCCTTATTAAGTTATTCAGCTGGAGTTTTGTCAGGTTGGTTCAGGATTTTAAATGCTTCCATAAGTTGGGTCTGCTGTAGCAGGTTAGTGAGTTCTAACCAACCTAGGTTTCTTAGGTTAACACAGTGGTGTGTTCTATAGGGCATTCCTGTTGCAAATCTAGCAATCTGATTATAACAGCGTGTTAGTTTGTTTATTTCCACTGTTTTAAGATTAGTGAGTATAGGGGAGGCATACAGGAGGGTAGAGAGAAGATGTGAGCGGGCCATGGTCACTTTCGCTATTGGGGTTAGAAAGGATTTAATCCGGTATAGAGACCCAAGTTTTTTATTAACGGTTTTGATGGCCTGATTAATATGGATATCAAATCTAAGTCTGTTATCTATGGAAACTCCTAATAGTTTGGTATAGGAGTCTGGAGAGATGACAGTCCCATTTTTGGATTGGATAGAAAAGGATGTAGGTGTGGTCTTTTGAGTGGGTTGGAAGAGTAGTAATTTGGTTTTGTTTGGGTTAAGGATCAATTTACGTCCTAATAGCCAGTTCTCTACTGCCCTGAAACATGTTTGGGTTTTGGATAATAGGTTGTCAGGAGTAGTGTCAGCACAGACTAATGTCGAGTCATCTGCATATTGAATGCAGGTTGCTTCAGGGATGGCTTTATACAGGTCATTTATAAAAATAGTAAACAGAAGCGGCCCCAGTATAGATCCTTGGGGTACTCCTATAGTATTGGGTAGGAGGTTGAAAAGTTTAGTATGCCAAAGTACGGCTTGTTTCCTATCAGAGAGATAGCCATGAAACCAATCTAGAACTTGTTTGTCTGGTTGGAGATTTTCTAGTGTATGATGTAGTAGCTGGTGGTTCACCATATCGAAGGCCTTTGATAGGTCAAGAAATAATGCTGAGGATATTTTTTTGTCATTTCAATTGTGATTGATAGTGTCGGTGAAAGAGAGAAGAGCAGTGGTTGTACTATGGTGGGGTCTAAAACCATGTTGTGTGTCTGTTAGTAATTTATTCATGGTAAGATAGTGAAGGAGTTGTTTGTGTATACACTTCTCCATGATTTTGGCCAATGGTGACAGTATTGCTATGGGCCTATAATTTGATAGCTCAGTAGATAGGCCTCCTTTGTGGAGAGGGATGACATGGGATACTTTCCATATTGATGGGATTGTGGATTCTGCTATGGTTCTATTGATTAGTATTGAGATGGGGTACGCTATGACATCTGCTGCTATTTGTAAGTATTCAGCTGGGAGAAGGTCTGCAGAGAGTCTATAGATCATACACTGTCTGTTTGATAATGTGCTTACATTTTCCATTATTTTGTCACTCTCTGTTTTAAACATTTTTGAACAGTATCTCACATTCCCACTACATGTGAGTACAGTTATGTGCTATTTGGTATTCAAATTTTATGCTGATTAGAATAATAATTTTTAGCTGGATGTTCCTAATTTGCAAGGGCCTTTGCTTCTATTTTTAATGTTTGAAGTATGCCTCTAAAGCATGCAACATAATCCAGAGATGATCCCATTCCAACTAAAATATGGTGCAAAATATGATGCATTGTGTCTGGCCAGATAAGCTGAGAAGACCAGTTCATAGAGCAGTCACAGATTCTGTGGAGTTTAGAACTTACTGACCCCCCCCCCATATAAAACTCTTTTGTGAAAAGTAGGCCTCTCAGGTATCACAGCAAAGGGACGAGAGGGATAAACAAATATACTGTAAAAGTAAAACAAAAGATGCAGCTGAATGAATAAAATGCTTGATAACCTCAGTGAAGCCATCGCAGAATTACAACTCATCACAGTTCTTCCATCTGTCTCAGCCACATATCTGTTGCTTTTTCATCTTTATGTTCCTTTCTGACTACCAAACACTGATCTTTGGTGTTAAAGGCAAGCCATTTGCTTTTCCTGTCTAAAACTAGTGGGATACCTCTTTACACAGGTAAATGCACATTGTGATTTTACATACCTCTCAACCGTCCAGGTTTTCACAGAATGTCCAGATTTTTGCCTCACATTTTTGGTCCATTACTCATACAATTTCAGGTTTTCTGGAAAATCACTGAGGATTAAAGCCACTAAATAATGACAGAAATTTGAGGTTCAGACTTCAAACTCTTCAGAAATGCATGCCAATGCAAAAGCTGTTAACCTATATGTTTATAGGAGCGATATTTAAAAGTTGTCCTTATTTCTGAGCCTTATTTCCCACATTACTTTTGGCATTGTCCAGATTTTTTTGCACTAACAGGTTGAGAGGCATGATGGTAGATAAGCATTTAGTTATCTTGTCTGCCCATTTTCCTTCTAATCCATAAAAATTGCCTTATATATGCCCAGATCATTCTGTAATTCTATTAGCTTCTAACTCTAGTACCTCATCAGGAAGTGTTAAATCATCTACCACACCTTTTGTGAAGTCATGCTTCCAAATATTTCCTCAGAGTTGCTCACTTTATAATGTAAAATGGTGGTGCCTTGTTTTAATACATGTTTTTCTTTTCAATATGATATTCATTTGGACCTGCTGGATTCCAATTATATCACTAGTCTGCCTTCTTTGTTAATGCTCCTATATTTTAAAAGTTATCAGTCTAATCTTTACACTTCTTCCAGGAAAGAATGTGTACATTTTTATTGTACTCCTTTCTAAAGACCTTAGTTATTTTTATGCTGATAAGATCTTCAAAACAGAGCACAGTGTTCCATATTAAGTCTCAACTTCTGTCTGCATAGTGGGCTAATAACTCTCTATTTTCAGATTATGATTCCTCTTGCTTTACTTCCTGGTATTCCATTGAACTTATTTAATATTCTGTTGAATTACTTACTTTTGCATTATTGGATACAGGTATCACCAGACCTTTTTCCTTATTCTTAGCTGTTGTTTTTACTTCGAGAAGCACATTGTTCTCTTGTGTTACTGGTTAAAATATGCATCAGTCAGCCTTTGTTTGCACAGAGTTTAAGAATCCATGTTTTAGACAATCTTTCAATTTTCTTGTCTTTCTTCATTCCTTCTGAACTTTCATGGTATTGGCCATGTTACATAACTTTTGACTATCGGTTGACCGGCAAACTTTTTAATGGAATAACTCTGTAGTGTCAGTCATATAGTGGTTAAAAAGAATCAATCCCAGTTATTACCCAAGTGCCAGGCGAGTTGTAACCAACCCTTCACCTGAGTACACTCCATTTACTATACCCACATACTGTTGTCTGCCTAGTATTTTCTCATGTGGTCACTCTATGACATATTCTAGGCATTTTTAGTATGTTTACTAACCTATCATGTTGTGTTCTTTCAAAAGCCATTCTAAAATTTTAAAGTTTGCACAGACAATTTTTGCTGCATCTTTTGATCTAATATCTTGGCTACTGAGCCAGAGTGCTGATTCAGCTAGTACTGACTTTCTTGTTGTGAATCTCCCTTCTTATATCCAATGCCCCTCTGGCCTTTCAGATACTCTGGAACCCCTTCTTTCAGCAGTGATGCAATGATTTCTCTATAACTTAGTTCAGACTTATAAATCAATAGTTTTCAAAATTTGTCCAACCCCTGTGGATTAGGCTCACGCTTGCCTTTTTCTTCCTTTCAGGAATCCTTCCTTCCTCGCTCTCAGGATTGGCAAAAAATACTACCTAATGGCATTACCAATTTCTTTCTTAGTTTTTAATTAGTTTATCAGGTGCCATTGCTTTATACACTTTTAATTTTTGGAAGATTGATCCTTGGTTTTCAGACAGGTACTGATAATTTGAAAACAGAAGACAGAACTGGAATTTGGTGTTAGTTTTCAAATTATTGGTTTATCTGCACTGGAAATTGCACTAGTTCTGACTGCTTGTAGTAGCAGTAACAAGGGGATTCAGAAAACCTGTTAAATCCTACCTCTTTACCATAAAGATAAAGTGGTCTGAAGTCATATGTCAGTTGTGAGCCTGTGCATTGCACCTCTCTACCTCTTATAGCAAGATATCTAGGAAAGGCCATAAATAATGGGGGTACAAAGGCCCAAAAATAGGGACAATGTTTAAATACTGATGTTACATACATAGACATGTGATAGAATAACAAGTTTTGGATTAGCATGAATTTTCTGAAGGGTAAAGTCAGAAACTCAAATGTCTGTCATTATTTTCTGACTTCAGTCCTTGATGATTTACCAGTAAATCACAATTTTTTGAGTAACAGACCAGATTTATGAGGGAAAAATCTGGACATGCTGCAAAAATCTGGAGAGTTGGGAGGCATGATACCTGTGCACCACTGAATTCGACACACCAGGTATGTGTTTGGTTTTGCTTCCTTCCTTCACGTATTGGACAACCACTATAACTGTTGTAACATTCTTTTGAGTATTTCAAATCTTCAGACTTATTATGTCAATAAATAGAGACTGTTTGCTTTAGCTATTACCAGGACTTACTTTCTTACCAGACCATTGTACAAAACAAACAGATACTGCCAGAAATGTACATTCAGCAATTTCATTTTGGGATCTTTAATAACCTGCATGATCTGATTTCAGTGCATTGTTTATAATGCTGATGAAGCTGCTTATTAAGTGTTTCTTACAAATAAATTGCTAGTGTTTATAAAGCATAAATGGGGGCTGCATCTCCCCTCATTGAGAGATGTTTTACACAAGCTATGCATTGTAAAGCTACATCTACCATGGTATCTTGACAATGAGGAAAATTGGTTCCCATTCAGAAGCCTGAAACATCATAAGCCTGAAAATCAAAATCCTGAAACCAAAAGCCTGAAAATTCAGAATCCTGAAAACTCAAAATCCTGAAAGCCCAAAATCCTGAAAGACCAAAATCCTGAAACTCAAAATCCTGAAAACACAAAATAGACATACTGATGTCATTGTGGCTTTGCTATTGTTAGCCCTGTGGTGTTAGGTCATGCGTTGGGGTCAGGTAAGTGTGCGGTTGGTTTTATTTTAGGGTTAGGGGTGGTTTAAGTGAGTTAGGGTTAGAAGCAGGTTAGGCATGTATGCAATAGTGACAAATATTGGGGTTAGGGGCGGTTTAAGTGAGTTAGGGTTAGGGTGCGGGTCAGGTGAGTGTGCGATAGTGACGGACCTTAGGGTTAGGGTTAGGGTCAGGGTCAGTTGGTAGATATTAGTGTCTTTATAGTGACATATTAGCATTATTTGTGTTTTCAGGATTTTGAGTTTCAGGATTTTGGGCTTTCAGGATTTTGAGTTTTCAGGATTCTGAATTTTCAGGCTTTTGGTTTCAGGATTTTGATTTTCAGGCTTATGATGTTTCAGGCTTCTGAATGGGAACAGGAAAATTACATGATATGCCGTTTTTTTTGTTTATTCTTCCACTGTTGTTTTTTTTTTGTTCCCTAGTGAGTACAGACAACTGTTGTTACCTTACAACAAAGTGGCAGTAGGTGTTTACCTGGTCTGTCTGTATCTTTTTGCACTTCTGTTATATACTGTGACTGTACTTTAGGAGTTTCATCAAAAAATGTATTGTCTGCTGCTGCTTTACGTAGTTAATTGCACTGTATTATACTGTAACTGTTAGTTGTAAGTAATTTGTGTGATCTTGTTACACTTTGGCTCCAAACCATCTATCCAACATTAATTAGCTGTTTTTCTGCGTTTGTTGATTTAACCTGTCTGAGTTGGGGATTGCTGTTGGAAGGCTTATTGTATGCTGCCCTGATCGGTTGTTAGCTGAAAACTTATCTTTGCTCATATTAAAGCCTCACATTTGCACGGTGCTGTTCTTTGCTTGGTGGCAGTCAGCAGTGCCCTTGTATAGATGCAAAAGCCTAGAAGGTCAGTATTTCCCTAAACAGCTGTCAGTGAAACCCTTCTGAGCTTTTCTGCTGCTTCAGGAGAAACTCAGTTGCACACCGAGCAGCGCAGCCTTATTGATCAACCTTAGCCTACACAAAGTATTGGTCTCTCTTGTAGTCTCAGCACTACCAGCACAGTCCTGTCAAATTAACCCATTCCCTTCCCTAATAAAACATACAATAAGAGCCTGCTATCATGGATGTGTAGTTTCCCATCATCTCTCTGGCCAGTCTGACAGACATGGGCATCCTGAGGCAATGTAGCAATTATCTCATGTATACTGGGAACCACTTACTCCTGAAACAAACAAATACTTTATGTGAGAGATGTAGTTACACCATGACATTAGAGGCAAGACTCTCACATAGGGGCAAATTGAATGCCACACAGGTTGTCAGCACACCTACACTTTCCACACTAAATAAGGACATGACACATAAACACACATATGCTGAGGTACTCACTAGTACCTTTCCAAAAGACCAGAGGTCTCCCAAATAGAAACTACTTATATACATAACAATTTATTTATGTATTTACAGTTTATTTACTGGGAAGGTTCACTGGACCAAAAAGAGCTCATTTTCAATGGGGACCCGGGGAGAAATGCTCCATTATACATATAAACAATTGTACAAATAACAAGTATGCAAGTTATAACATAGCTTCAAGGAAATAACAGTAAGCAAAAAAGGTATGACATGTAATAAACTGGAAAAAAGAAAACTAACTTAGGTAAAACAAAAAATTAGAGAGTATCGACTCATATCAGAGCCTTTAAGGCCGTATCAACAATAACAAATTTTTAAGCAAAATATGAAACATTTGAGGTTTGTTGCTGCCTGACCTGTATTACAGTATTAAAGAGTAGCGAGATATGCTGGGTTAGTAGATTAAGGCTTTTAGTGAAGTATTAGGGAATGAATAACAGGAAAAAGAGAGGAAGATAGGAGAAATGGGGAGATAACTATTGGAATGAGTTGAGAGGACAAAGTAGGATAGTAAGGGTAAGACAGAGGGGAGTCAGGTGGGGTGAGAGTGAAAGCATTCCCAGTGAGATGGGAATGGAGCAAGGTCTTAAAGGAGGAATATTTGGTCGTGGTACGAATGTGTGGTAGAAGGAAATTCCAGAGTCGTGCCACAGAGAAGGATAATAGAAATGTAATGGGAATACGTGCAGGCTTGTACACTTCTAGCAGATTCTGATTGTTGGACATTAGTAGTCAATCAGGCTGGTGCATTTTGAGAGTACAGGTGAGGGAGGGGCAGAGAGCAGGTCTAAAGATGAGTTTATGTGTATGTGATAGTTTGATGTGGAAGAGACGATTAGACAGCTCTAGCCAGTTTAAGGTATGGAGGGCATCGCAATGGTGAGAGGAGAATTTGGATCTTTTGTTATGGCAGGAAGATAATTTTGTCTTAAGTGAGGATTGAAGATTAGTAAGGACAGGGGCTCCATATAGGAGGGAGGGAATAAGGTAGAGAGGGTATGCTTGGTTAAGGGAGTAAGACAGCGACTGTGGCGATAAAGCATACCTAGTTTTTGGTGAGTTTTTTAATGTTAGTTTGTAGGTGAATATCAAATTTTAATTACTTATCAATAATAACTCCTAGTAGCTTTGCATGGTGACAGTTTTAATAAAAGTGTTGTTATGGCTAGTTATGGAGAAAGAGTTCTTGTCAATTTTGGTAAATTTGAAAGGGGTGAATAGCATGATTTTGGATTTAGCTGCATTGAGAGAGAGGTGATTATTGACCATCCAATGCTTGGTGGAAGACAAAGCTTTTTGAGTTAGTTTCATGAGTATGGGGAGGGATTTGGCAGAGCAGATGGCTGTGGAGTCATCTGTGTATTGGAGAAGTTTAGCATTAGCGATACACTGACGGAAGTCATTCATAAAGATATTAAATAGTAATGGGCCTGGAATGCCAGTCAGAGTATTAAGGAAGGAAGAAGTGCAGTTTTTCCACCTGATGGCTTGTTGACTGTCAGAGAGGTAACTAGAAAACCAGTTAATAGCGGGGCTTGACAGATTGAGATGAGAGAGTTTGGACAAGAGGTGATTGTAAGAAATGGTGTCAAAAGCCTTATATAAGTCAAGAAGCAGAGTAGATACAAAATTACAGGCAGTTCCATGCCTGGTTGACAGCTTCTAGAAAGGAAAGGAGAGTGTTGGTGGTGCTGTGCCTGGGAATGAATCGTTGTTGTGTGGGGGTTAGCAGCTGATTGCTTATAAGGTAGGGAAGGAGTTGTAGGTGAATACATTTTTCAAGAATTTTAGAGATGGGGAAAAAGATAGCTATTGGTCGGAAGTTAAAGATATCTGTGTTGTTGACCCCTTTGTGAAGGGGAATAGTAAAGGCTTTCTTCCAGACAAGGGTAATGTACAATTGTAGAATTTAATGATTTATTAGGATTGAAATAGGGATAGTGATGCCATTGACAGCTATTTTAAGAAAATTAGATGGAAGGTTACCTGGGGCATTTGAGCTTGGTTTGAGTTTTTGCTGAGTTTTTTTATGGTGAGGGTAGAAATAGGTTTAATAGTAAAAGGGGGAGTTTAGTAGTTTTGGTGTTAGAGAAGATTAAATTAGGAGTGGTGGATGGGGCTGAAGTTGGAGCTTTATTTGGAAAGGATGAGGTGAGTTTGGCTATTGAGTCAATGAAGGAGTTGAATTGATTAGCCAAGGAGTGATCAGGGAAGTTTAGGTCAGGGCAGGGGTTGTCTTTTTTACCCGGGTAGAGGAGGGAAGAGATACTATTCCAGAACTTCTTAGGATTAGTTTTGTGGTTGTTTTGCAGTATGGAGGAGTAGTAGGATTTGCGGTCAGCCACAATTTGTTTTTTGACTTTGTTACGAAGTTGCTTATATTTAATCAGGGAGACTGGAATTTTATATTTCTAGTATTGTTTCCATGAGTTGTCTCAGAGATGGATAAGGGTTATAGTTTCCTTGGTTATTAAAAGGGCAGTGTTACATTTAACTCTTTTAGTTCTACATGGGGCAAAACTGTTTAGCAGGTCGGTAAATGTAGTGTTAAAGTAGATAGTGTTGTCGAGGGGGAGGGTTCTTACGGGGTTCCAGTTAGTGTGTTTTAGTGAGTCAGAGAAGATTTGAGGGTTGAAAATTTTTAGTGGTCGAGTAGAGATGTAGTTATAACACAGATGAAGTGGAGAAGGTGAGCGATGAGCAAAAGCTGGGAAATGGTCACCAAGGGCATCTGGTAAAGTACCACTATCACAGATAAAGTGAGGATGAGAAACTAGTATCCAGTCCAGAATGCTACAAGAGTAGTTGTTTTTAGAGGGTCAAGTAGGTGAGTTAATTGGGTGAAAATGTATAGGTTAATATTTTGGGAGGTTGTGGGAGATTGTATAGTAATCCAGTTAATAATGATGTCACCTAGGATTATAGTTTCGTTGTGAATGTTAAAGGAGAACCAAGAGAGGATAGCCAGTAGAATAGGGATATTACTGCCTGGTGGGATATAGAAGGCCGCTAGGCATGTGTTTTTGTGGTTATTAATCTTTAGGAAGGCTAGTTAGCTCAGCAGTAGAGAATTGGGGTATATACTTAGTATAAGGTGTTACAGATAGGGAGGAAGAAAAGAGAAGAGCTACCCCTCCTCCTTTCTTACGGGTTCTGTCATTTCTTATGATAGTATAGCTGGGAGGAGTGATTTCACAATTTTTATATGGGGTTTTAACCAAGTTTCAGAGATGGAAAGAATGTCAGTGTGATGTGGAGGAGCCAGGCATGGATGTTTGGTATCTTGTTGCATAGCTTTGAGCATTTAATGTAGCAAAGAGGAGAGATTTGTGGGATAAGGAAGGAGATTGTGAGAGGGAATTAATAAGGTGACTAGATGTGGTTCCAGGGTTGGGATGTATGCAAAAAATAACCACAACACAACACACACACCAGTGTCTCAACACATAAGCCCATAAGGCATAACACCATGAAAGCAAACGTATTGGTCATAGGTTACTCCATTGTGAGACACACGGATGTTCCCCTCAGCAGGCTGGAAAATGAGCGGGTGACAGTTAGCTGCCTGTCTGGTGCCAGGATCCATCAAGTCACTCAAGCACAAATCACTCAACCACAAGTACCAGTACAACTCTGTCACAGTCCATGTGGGGGTGAATGACTTCAAACATACCTCATTGGACTATAAGAAGAGAGACATGACTGAGCTCTCAGATGTGTGTCACAGGCAGGTGTAAGTCTAGCTTAAGCAGCATTCTACCTTTTCCAAGAATGATCCCACAATACAAATAAAAAATCCTCACTGGACTATAAGGAGAGACATGACTGAGCTCTCAGATGTGTGTCACAGGCAGGTGCAAGTCTAGCTTAAGCAGCATTCTACCTTTTCCAAGAATGATTCCACAATACAAATAAAAAATGATTGACTTTAACAATTGGCTGAGCTTCTGGTTTCAGTCCATGAAGATCCAGTATCTGTCAGACTGTGAAGACATGGCCGACAGGCACGGTGCTTTGCTAGAGATGGTCTGCACCTGTATCCTCTAGGCTTTAGCCACCCCTATTGTGCCTTTTTTAGACAGTGTCAAAATAGCAAACCTCTCAACGTAACAAATTCCTCTCTAGATAAAATCAAGGCACTGCTGCTTAATGCCAGGAGTCTCTGCACACCATGGAAGCACTCCTTACTTTGGAAGATGCTGACATCTGAGACACGGTTCAAAGGTGTGGAAAGCTTCCTGGCACTGCAGGGATACAATGCCTTCCATATGTTCAGACCACAAACTGAGCAAGAAAGAACCAAGAGAGGATGTGTTTCCATCTTCACTAAGGATAAGTACACTTTGAGACTGGTCCAACAGTACGGCTCTCTTGACCTATTCCATGTCCAATTAACTATAGACAAAGCCCCCTACCATGTCATACCTAGCTATAGGTCTCCCACCATGAAACAGGAAAAGAATACAGTATACCTGGACTTACTGGAGTCACTTGCCATACAGCCCAGCACCTTACCTGTGGGTGATTTTTAATTATCCTACCACTGATTAGGAAACATACATAACCACAAATATGCTGGCTTAGAGGTTCTTGGATTGTCACTGCAAATGCTTTGGAACAGCTAGTCAGGGCACAGACAAGAGGCTCAAATGTTCTGGATATAGTACTCAGTAACATGGGAGAGTGTTGCACCCCCAGTGTGATGTACTCCTTGGTAAAATCAGACGATAAGTCAGTCTCATTCGATGTAAATGTAAAATCAGACACCCCATCAAGCTCAACTATGCTTAAGAATTTTTCTAAGACAAATTACCTCCTACTAAGTGATGGTTTAAGAAATTTCAAAGCCCTCTCAAACTCAGATAACACGGAGTCCTATGCAGAAGTGCACACCCATGCCCTGTATAACCACTCAAGCAGTTGTATAGATTCAGCTTTACCTGACTGGATTAAAACCAGGTCTTGCCAAAAAACAAGCCACCCTGGTAAACCCCTAGTATACATAGACTATACAATAAGAAAAAGAAACTAATGTCCAAGAACATGAGGGAACTGGCTCAGCAGAGGAAGAAATCCCACTCTAGCTTAAACAAACAAATAAGAGATCTTGTCAAGTCCTCCAAAGCTAATTACAGAGCAAAAATAGCCTCCATAGCTAACGATAATCACAAGGCATTCTTTAACTATATCCAACATTTAAAAGGGAATACCCAGCTATGCGCTGAACTGGTAGTGGATGACACGACCCATACTCAACCAGAAGTAGTAGCCAACCTGCTAACTGACAGATTTGGAGAAAACTTCACCCCCCTGTCCCCACCAGTCATCCCCAAAGTATATCTGCCAACACTGTTCAGCCTATTATCTCAAGAGAACAGGTAATCTCTGCACTCTCCATGGCCAAAAACACAGCATCAGTGGGATCAGACAACATCCCAGGTTGCCTTTTAAACAACTTAAAACACAATCTAGCAGACCCACTTAGATCCATGTTTAATAACTCCAAATTAATGTTAGCGCTTTTGGCTAAATCAAATATTTAGCCTTCCTCAGACAAACAGCAGAACAGGAAATGACATTTCTTAAAATATATGTCTTAAGACGGTTCTACCTCACTTCACCGACACGCCGGAACATCGACAGGGAAATCGCGAGCCCCAGAAGATCGACAGCGCAGAAGACCGACGCGACGGGACCAAGAAGATCGACAAGCAGAAGACCGACCCGACGGATGAAAGCACCGACGCCGAGGATGCCGAAATGGGAAAAGGCTGTGTAAGTATGCGGTAGTGATGGACGTTAGGGTGCGAGTAAGGTAAGTGGGGATAGGGGTGGGTTAAGTGAGTTAGGGTTAGGGAGCGGGTCAGGTAAGTGTGCGGTAGTGATTGTGTTTGGGTTAGGGGCGGGATAAGTGAGTTAGGGTTAGGGAGCGGGTCAGGTAAGTGTGCGGTAGTGATTGGGTTAGGGGCGGGATAAGTGAGTTAGGGTTAGGGAGCGGGTCAGGTAAGTGTGCGGTAGTGACGGACCTTAGGGTTAGGGTTTGGGTCAGGGTTGTAGGTAGTTGTGTATGTGTGGTTTAGTGTGGGTTTGTAGGGATTTTGGTGTGCTTGTGTTGTGTATGTGGTTTTTGGACGGGGAATGTGTTTAGGTTGTTGATTGTGGTGTGTGAAGTGTATGAGGTTTCGTGTTTGTGTACCGTCGGTTATTTCGTTGTCGGGCATGTGGGATTTCGTGTTTTTGTACTGTCGGTTATGTGGTGTCGGTGATTGCGTTGTCGGTGTTGTGGTGTTTCGTTTATGTGAGGTAGAACCCTTAAGACATATATTTTAAGAAATGTCATTTCCTGTTCTGCTGTTTGTCTGAGGAAGGCTAAATATTTGATTTAGCCGAAAGCGCTAACATTAATTTGGAGTTATTAAACGTCTGTTTATTTTACGAAGTAGTCTCTCATAGTGTTCTTGTTCGTTGTTACGCTCTTTTGGTTCAACAGTTTTTTCGTTTGTGGTTAGATCCATGTTTAACCACAGCCTGAGAACTAGCTATGTTACAGAGGAATGGAGGATAGCAACAGCGATCCCTCTGCACAAAGGGGAGCCATCAACCCACACTGGTAATTATAGGCCCATAAGCTTGACTAGCCTCATGCACAAAGCCATGGAAAGAATTATTATGGAACTTATTAACAAGAACATACATAATCTCCAGACTCTAGACCCAAACTAGTTCATATTTGTTAAAGGTAGATCATGTCTGTTAAACGTGGTTGACTTCTTAGAGAAAGTAACAAAAGTCCTGAACAAGGGAAAGGCATTGCATCTAGATGTAAAGATGTTATAATTCTATTATACTCAACCCTCATCAGACCAATAACTGATTACAATACTCACTTTTGCATGCATCTCACCAGACACCTGCAACAATTGGAGAGACCACAGAGGATTCTCACCACCAAATTACAGGGTACATAAAACAAAAACAAGTCTTACATGGAAAGACTGAAAGCTCTGCCACTGCAGTCTGTCTGCTACAGGTTAAGGAATGACCTGTGCCTGACTTACAGGAAAGTCTCTGACCCGACCATGATGTAAATGCTACACATTCATAAATCAAACTGCAGGACAGTTACTCACTCCGAGGATCTTAACCTAGCCTCTAACTGCCACTTTTCTGAAACAAGCTTCCAATTCATGTGCCTCCCTCACCATCTTCAAATGCAACCTTTATCAATGGATGGGTGACCGCAGATTTACTCCTGGGGTGGTGCCCATGTTCCTCATGGACAAAAGTTGTTGGTATTGACTACCATAGACCCTTATCTCTGTGAACTTCACTCACCTAACAACTGATAACTGGGGAAACTCAGGATAAATATGGCTAGACTTGCAGGGGCTCTAGGGCCGTTAGCCTAGTAACCTCCTATGACCCTATATCTACATAGTTTGTTAGGATAACTAAACAGAACAAGAGGGAAAGTGATACTGTATGAGTTTGCTTTGAGAATAATATGGGTGTGGAGAACCAGACCTACCTATTCTATCACCCTTTGCTGATCCACCATCTGGCCACCCTCAACTTTAGTGCTGAGAAGTCAAAAACAAACAAATAATCCTCATATGATTGAAGAAAGAATAAAAAGCTATTTCTTCACTGAAACTGTAACAAACCATTTACTAAATTTTTAGCAAAGAGCCTGCATCTTCCACACACACAGTACTGAAGTGACTCTGTTCCATGCCAGTTCTGCTGCTAAAAGATTGTGCAATTCCTCTCTGGTAATTTTAAAAGGACAAAGCTGCCTGAAAGACCCCCGCCCAACTACAAGACTTGGTCCCGTGCTGGTTCTGCTGCTAAAAGATTGTGTATGGACCCCCTACCTAATTTCAGGTCTCTATAAAACTTTATCTTGAAGTCTTTAAGGGTTTACAGGCTTGTGCACCATAAATGAAGCACATATGTTTCGGCTCCCCCCCAGCTAGCATTACTGCTATTTAAAATAAAGTAAACTGTACAACAACATTTACAATAAAATATAGCTCTTCCAATGTACTCTGCACCCACTGACACTGTAGCATACTCAATCAGCTCTTGCAGCTCAGTTGTAACAGATATCTCAACTATACCTGATCAGCTGTAATACACAGTGGTTTCTCTCCTAACACTGTGAACTTACCCTTGATTCTCTTGTTCACTCATCTTTTTTTTTTCGTTTCTGTTCTCTGTCTACACTCGGCCTGATACTCATCGTGGTTCATCATGCTACATTCACCCTCGCTGTGCTCAGGCTCACTCTTCTCCCCTACCATCTTTCCCACCCACCCCTGCATACACTACAGTTATACTCTAACCTCACTGTACAGCCCTCCCCCTCACTGCAATTATCCAATTACAACCATCACCTACTCTACTCACTAAACCCTCCCACAACTTGCTCTCCATTCCCTACCTCCCACTCCCTTGTAGCTCTGAAGCCCAGCTGAATTTCCCTCTCTCCACTTTGGCTTACCCCTGAACTTGTGCCATTACATACTCTACTTTCCCCCTCCTCTACCCACTGCTCCACCTTATACCTTCATAACTTTCTTACAAAACCCACCTTACGTTTAATAACTCCACTCTCCTCATCACAATAATACACCCACATATACTAACCACATGTTAGTCTACTTTCTCTTCACTCCTATTCTCTTACTCCTATCTGGACTGTCATCTTATCACTCCAACCTACTATAACCTTCACTATCACCCATCTGTACCCAAGAAGCATTGTTCTATTATAAAGCCTTGCACTTCCCTATTTCTCCCTCTCACTATAATACCTCCTATATTCTTTATCAGAAACTAAAACATATCAATCTTGCCCCGTCATCCCTTAAACTTAAGTTCAAATCCACTACCTATTATTTCTACTTCTCTAAACCTAATTCACTTCCACAATCACTCCTACCAGATGGGGACATCCACCCAAATCCTGGTCTACCACCTCCTCATCTCCTACTGGGCACCAGTTCCTCACTTCTCCAGCTAAACATCTATTTATCTACTCCAAAAACCTACTAAATCTCCAAAACAAAATCATACAATTACATTCTTGGATAGCCCCCCCCCCCCCACACACACACACACACATCTTAACCCTCTCAGAAATCTGGCTTAAACCTCTTATCACAAACTCAGAAATACTAACCCCTGGCTAGAACATTTTCCAACAAGACAGGCTTTGTAAAAAAAAGAGGAAGGTGTTGCTATCATGTACTACGGATTGCTTAACCTCTCCCCCTTCCCCTAAACCCTCCCTGACTTCTCCCCTGCAAAACTTATATTTCACAGTTGTCACCTTAACCCACACAAGAAATTTGCAATAGCATCTATCTATTTACCCCTGGAAACAATATTCCATTTCTTGAATCTATTCTATCCTGAATCTCCCAACATCTACCCTATGAGACAATCTTACTAGGGGACATCACTATTTACTGAAATAAACTCTCCCTCACTCCTCTAACCTTAGTATACATTTTTTTTGGTTTCAGTCAACTCATTGCTACCTCCACCCATATCAATAAAAACTCCAGCTCCATTCTCGATTGAATCTTAACTTCCACCCCAAATCAGTACAATAATCCCAGCACTTCACCAGACTCCTTAAGCAATCACCTCCCAATCTCAATAATAAGAATACCTTCTCATACCTCAAAAAACTTCCTTTATAGACACTGTCTCAACATGACCTATTTCAACACAGAAACTTTTAACAACCGACTCTCTCATGTCAGCTGGTCTCTCATGTCAGCTGGTCTCACCTGTTTAGTCTTCCTCTAAATTATGCTGAAGATTTTCCTAAACATACTAAATACCTAGCACCCATCAGAAAAATAAGGATCAGATCTAATTCTGCACTCTTGGTCTCTAAAGATACACTCTCCACCATAAAACTTACAGACATTACCTGGAAACAATGGACAGAGTCAAAATCCTCTTCTCTACTCCTTAAATTCAAACAACAAAGAAACCTTACAAAAAACGTATTATCCAAAACAAGGAAAGAATCTACTCCCTCCTCAAACCACAAAAGATTCTGGTGCACCATGAATAATATTTTGCATCCAGCCAAGCCTTCTACTCCCAAACCCTTCCTTAATAAATCACCTCTCGAAACTGCCACACTACTAAACAATTACTTCATCAACTCTATCTGGATACTAACTCCTCCCAATAACCATCCACAACCCCCCCACCCCTCCACTACCTGCCTCCATTCATCTTTCTCCCTGAAACCAGTTTCCACTGCTTATATTAAATCCCTTCTGCAGAAACTTAAACCTTGCACTCATTCCTTCGACAACCCACCACCCCCAATTTCTCAAACTTGTAGCCAATACTACAGCATATTCAGTCTCAATCCTCATCAACCATTTTATTAAAGAATCTTCAGTCCCTGAAATTTGGAAATCCTTCTATAAAATTCCACTTCACAAAGGAGACAACTCCACTGACCCTTCCAATTTCTGACCTATAGCCATCCTTTCCATTTCTCAAAAATTCTAGAGAAATGTGTCACAGACAACTTCTTAAACAACTGCTCCAGGAAAATCTCCTCACCCCCTCTGAACATGGATTTAGGCCCCACCACAGCAAATCCACAGCCATTCCATCCTTCACCCAGACTATAACAGAGGAAAGAGATAATAAACTGGTGTCATGCCTATTCTTTGACCTCTCCAAGGCATCTGACATCATCTCCCACCCTAAGCTTCCTACAAAACTAACTGAATTCAACCTCTCTGCATCAACTACTCTCTTGTTCTAAAGTTATCTTAACACAGACAATCTGTGAGATGGCAGATCTGTTCACCTTTCCTATCTATCCAAACAGGTGTGCCCCAAGGATTCATTCTAGGCCCCCATTTCTTTAATATTTTTACTAACAATCTCAACTTTTCCTGCAGTACCTCTTCTGTAAAACAGTACGCTGATGATTGTACTCTTATTACCCTCTCTGACAACCTTACCGACATTCACTCCCTCATCCAGACCTCCTTCAACACCACTGAACACTGGTTAATCAACAGCCATCTCATCCTTAACCCAAAGAAATCCATGCTTATTCTTTTCCTTCCAAAATCTACGTCCAGCCTTAAAACATCCTTTAGTCTCTCTTCCCTAGACACACCATCATTCATGCAGACTCCCATACAAAAATTCTAAGAGTCACAACTGATGATCAACTGAAATTTGATCATCATATCCAACAATCCATCAAAAAGACCAATCAAAAACTCAGTTTACTGTATAGAAACCAAACAATCCTTATCACCTAGAGGACTTCACTTGCTCAAGTCTACCTCTGCCCCTGCCTACTCTACACTTCCCCTATATTTACCCACCTCTAAGCAAATCTCTCAAACCAAACTTGAACAAACATACAACCAGATAGCCATATTTGCCTATACTTTTCCTTACAAATCCTATCACTGCCTTGCCTTTAACCAACTACAGCGGCTTTAATTCCCTCAACTATTCCAACTTTCTTAGCCACTAATGACACATTCTGTACTGTACAAACCTGAAGACTGTCCCTCCCTGTCCACCTTCCTATCCTTATGGACATCTTTAATATCTCTCCGTAGCACTGACTAACTGCTACTTGGCACCTACAGGTGTAACAAAACAATAAGCAGATTACTTTATAAATGCTCTTCATCTCAATCCTGGAACAAACTACCAACCAATATTTGTTCTATTCAATCATCACTTCTTTTTAAAAAGGAACTTAAGAACTACCCTGCTAACTCTCCCTCCTGTACCTGTCACCACCCTACCTAATACATACTCACCCAATTAGTATACCATGACATTTTTCCTCTCCTTACTTTAATATTACCCTCTTGCATACTATTTCTGTAGTCCTTCAGCTCTGCGGCTAAATCATAC
Source organism: Protopterus annectens (assembly GCF_019279795.1). NCBI lineage: Eukaryota > Metazoa > Chordata > Ceratodontiformes > Protopteridae > Protopterus > Protopterus annectens. Next base: position 1,536,340,434 of record NC_056739.1, on the reverse strand, counting down.
TTAACTTGCATCTCATCTTTCTCTTCCTTACCTACTACACTTCCCCAACCTCACTCTTCTTTTACCCAGCTTTCTTTCGATCTCTTGACTTCCTTACCTTTTTCCTCCTGCCCCCTCTACTTCAGCCCTTCTATATATTATTCCTTCTTCCTCCTCTCTACCAACTCAGTTTAGTCAGTAAATATGTTTAAAAGGTTTTTTCCCCGACACCCTGTTTGTGAATATTCATCATTCTATTGTTCTCCTCTTCTACTTTTTGCGAATGTATTTGTGTAATTTTATGCTCTGTTAACTTTTCCAGTACCACATGAATGTATGTTGGCTAGGTACCCATATTCATTTATGGCATGAATACATGTAGCTATGTATTTCACATTACTTGTAATGTACACTTTATTATTATTTGTTCTTATTATTGTTATTTTTGTTTTGGAGCTTTTTTCCTTGGGTCTCCACTGAAAATGGGCCGCCAGCCCAGTGGACTAACCCAGTTAAAGATATATATATATATATATATATATATATATATATATATAAAATAAAATAAATAAGTGCTTCCTGACCACAAATGCTCTATTTCTGAATGCTTTTAGAGTAATAATGTCATCTCGCAACTACAGCCCCTAACGCCTTGCACCTGGGAATGTTGTCCCCTTCTCTCCACCACAGTTTTTTGACTAACTGGGTTGTAAATTACATCAAGTGCTCCATTCATGGAATGTCGAAGATGTCAGAAGTAGGATAATTAGTTGCATGTAGGTAAGAAAAGTGCAGGTTTGGGATAAAAATGCAGAAACTTTCACATGTATGGAAAGTTCAGCATTAAAAGGTTGGAGTATGAATGTTTGTAGGTTAGGGTTCGAGTAATGGCAGTAGTAAGTTGGTGCAGAGGGTCAAAGGTCACCAAATGTTTTTAGTTTTACATACATGCTTATATTTACTGTACCAGATGCAAAAGGAAACTACTTTGAGAATTCCAGAGTATATTTTATTATACGTTGCCTTGGCTAATAAGTTTGCATTTTATATAGTGTATCTTTAAAATGTTTTACTCATTTCATGGAACAAACTATGAACCTGAGCTTAACAGTAACAAAAAATGGACACATGGAAATCTTCCTGCAATATGATCATTTTAAACTTTTACTTTTTTTACTCTGTGCATGATTTTCTTTAATGCTTACCTTAATTCAGCCAAAACCAGTTTTCATTTATCCTAAATGCCATCATTCCTATTTAGCCTGTATTAATCCAGAAATAGACTCCACATTTTTGTTTCTGCTCCCTGTTGAAGCTGTTGTCCAACATAAATAGAAAAATTATATTTTATAATGTTATTTGTGGAGACTTGCTTTGGCAGAAAGTTACTCTGTATTTTAGCCTGGATATATCTAAGAAAAATAATTTAGTTATGATAATGATGCTAACTCATTTAGTAAAATTTAATATAGACATACAATGATCCAGTTTGCAAGATATACCTGCAACAAGATTCTCTTTATGTATATTTAAATATTTTGGTATACTTAAGCTTTCCATCAAGGTGAAGAAGACATTTATTGAATAGATGTACTCACAGAAACATTGCCCGAGATTCAGAAAGGCTTTCCATGACAATAAAGACTTAGCATGGTCATTTTCCCACTTGTGGTAAGCCTTTGCAAATCTAAGACAGCCTTTCACTGAAGTTTCCTGTTGCCAGAGGCTTTAATGAGAATGATGGTCCTGCTGGTCAGGTCACACACTACTGTAGCTGTCTGGGAAAGACACTAATGATGCTTAACCATATGCTTTCCTTGGAAACGCCTGCAGCTCCCAAATTACATGGCATAACTTTCCACTGTTGAAGGACAAAATGATTGTTGTAAAAAGGTGGCAGTCACCCATTCAGTCCTATGGAAGTGGTCAAGATAAGTTCAATGAAGCTGTGTGGGTGTACATTAATAACTGTGTGCATATACATATTTGTCTGCCTGAGTAGTTGCACTAAGGGAGTCAGGTAAACAGTCAAGAGTCTGGATATGGGTGTGCATTAGAACATGTCTGTAGATGAATGGGTGAGTATTTCTATGCGTGTGTGATTGACATCGGGGGGGTGTTTGTTGTTGGGTTGATGTGTGTGTGTGTGTGTCTGTCTGTCTGTGTTTATATGCTTGAATGTAAGGTAGGTGCCTTTGCCATCACAATGCATGGGCTACAAGGAAAAATACTGCTACCAATATGTCATGTGTAATGAGCCAGTAATTAGGTCCTTCTTATTGTGGCCATAGCTGTCTTTGAATTGCAGTTTCTCACCAGTGAATAAATTGACTTACCTGTGGTAGGTGATTTTTGCAAGTAGTGAGAATCTTTCTGAATCTCAGGGATTGTCTGGAAGTAGACTTCAGGTCACATTATAACTGTTTTTATTCAATTTGTGTGATTTGTCATTTTGATAGTAGAATTTTCTACAATAAGGATTAAAATGTTATGCTATATTACCCAATGTCATACAGCTGCTTGTTAGTTTTAGGAGTAACCTTTTTATTACTATGATGGAAACTGCTTCAACATGTTTGTTAACTGAAAATGTTTACAATCTCATGTTTTTTTTCACATTGTATATTAATATAACAAATGCTTTTCTTGATTGTGTGTGTACTTGATATTTCTCACCTTTTAATAAAAGATTTTTTAGCAAAAAAAAGGAAATAAAAAAAATCACTTTCTTTTGCTTGATGTACTTGTATAACTGCATTAATTATACCTGTATGCAGTCGGTAGTCAGGCTCCACACAGGCATTTGCATTGCTTTCACATAAACCATTTGTGCACAAAAAACACTAAACATAAGGCAGTTTTAAATGTACATGAATGATTAAACTATGTGATACATGAACAGTAGTTTTTTTTTTTTTTGCTTACACAGTACACACACAATTCATCTTCCAAATCCTCATTATTTATGTGACCTGCTTAGTCATTTTGCTCAGTTTTTCTTTTAGATCTTACAGGATTTGAAGTCAGTACCCAGTAAAATAGTTTTACATACAAGACTCACAGTCTGAGTATGCTTGCAGTAAGTACAGGTGCACATGCTGTAATAATAACAACTACCATGAGCCAGGAGGAATTTGTGGCTGCCATGAACTTGTTCACATACATTACAGAGGTGCACGCACATGGAGGTGAACATATATACACAAGCAGCAGAGTTTCCAGGTATTCTGCAACTGCAGTCAGACAGGGAACCGCAGAAACAACATAGAGACTAATGCAATTTTACACATGTATCCTGGAATTTTTAAAAAATCTTCCCATCTCTTGGTATAGAAATACAAAATATACAAAATTGCTGCTGGTGTCTGAAGTGCTGCCATTAACAGATTTTTAAGTGTCACAGCAGTGTTTAGCTAAGTATGTCTTGCAAACTGCTGCTGTTCCTGGACAGCAGTGATCACCAGCTACAACACACACACTTAATGGAGGTCAGGGAATGAAAAAATATGGTCTTTGGAGCTTTTGCAAACTAGGCCTGTACTACTGAAGTTTTGCTAACCTTAAAAGAGCACTTTAAATCTTACATGTGTTTCTGTTTGAGATGGAAGTAAAGACTTCCAAAAGTGAGGCTACATCTCTTCATATGATGTTTGTTTTATAAGGGGTTGCTGCTTGCAATCATGCATTAGTTTGCCTTCTCATACTGTGGTGAATTAACATGGTTCATGGTAGCATGTGATACTAACCCGAATGAGCATTCATTAACTGTATATGTGATATCCTGAGCTTTCTCTCTGTTTAAACATTTTCATTACATATACATCACACACACTTCATAAATGGATCCCTTAACTGCACAGTTATAACAATTAAAAATATTTTAGTTTCATATTCAGTGCCCCTATAACATTTGACAGGCAGATCGATTTATTGATGCTGTACTATGCTGCTTGGGCCAGTCCCAGAATACTCTCCACCTCTTTGTTTTGGATTATGTCCTGGATCAGTGCTGGGGAATTATGCTGGAGACATCCCCTGTTGATGCTTTCTGATTAATCTGTACTTCCTTCAGTTCTTCTGACCATCTCTAGTCTGGTTCTGACCACACATGACCTGAAGTCTTCTGTTAAGTCCTCAAACAGCACATGAGTCTCAAATGCCTCTGCCTACAAACAGTCTGTTCTAGTTTTACATCTCAGAGATACAGGCACTTGGTTACTTCATCAGAGACAATAAGCTAAAACCCTGTTTGGTTAAGGTCAGGGTTCCACATAGCGACTTGTTGCCATATGATATACTTATGAGATTTAATGACTACAGAGTTAACTGTATTAGTTTGACTGTGTGTGTGTGTGTGTGTGTGTGGGGGGGGGGGGGGGGGGCTCCTTCAGGGAATGTGGAGGGCATTGTTCTTAGAATGAATTTCTATGTAGTAATTTAAGCATTAGTTGTCCCTTTAAGTCTCTTTTCCATCAAAATCTGTATTGTAGAATTAAAAGTAGAATTGTGAAGTCACAGCTGTCTCATTAGAAAGGAAATGGTTTAAATGACAAAATATAGCCACAGCTTTTACATGATGTGTATATTTAGAAACTAGATGTCTGACTTCAAAAGTACAGTTGCTACTGCTGTTACTGATTGAAAATGTATTTATTTTATCTGTAGGAAACTTGAGATTGGAACTTGGCTTTTACCTTTTGCCAGCTTGTTCCTAGTTTTCATGGTGATAACACTGGCCAAGTTATAGCAAGTCCTGCTTTGTACAATGTGGGTTCTGGACATCAGAAGCCAAACAAACCAGTGAAGTCAGTGGTGGATCCCCTTCAGCTGTTTGTGATAGCTGCCTACAGTGTTGCTGAACTGGATAATGACTGGGCTAGTGTTCAGACAGAGGAGACATTTTGGAATATGACATTTACTTCTTCTTTTACATAAAATAATAAAGGCAGTTTTCTACACTTTTTCACAACAGTTCTGTTGCTCCATTGCAGTTCATATTCTTCTTGCATTCCTACTTTCACATACAATTACAACTTTTATATTTTCTGTTATTACATCAAAGGCAAAAAATAAATTTTATATGCATGGTGAAATACTGTCCAAACCAGTTAAAAACAGCAGTTTAGTGCAAAATATTTACAGAAAATGGAATGAGACATTTAGTTAATACATAACAAGATTGGCAGTTAAATTGTTTCAGCATAAACTTCAGTCTTTTACAATACACAGTTATTTGTCAAGCTACATGGAAACCATTCAATTACGAATTCTCATAAATAGCTCCTTTTGAATGCTTTTAAATAAAACTCTTGAGCATAAAGTCATACAAAGCTATAGTCATTATTTATTGAGTGCATGTCGTTTTTCCCCAGAAACAAAATTCTGCTCTGGGTATAGTGGAGGGTTGCATCCCCCCACCCCCCAACATACTCTAGGTTGTATAACTCACTTGTTCTGATGAGTTCTGCAGTGGTCACCCATTAGGTTTCCCCATTAAGACCTTGCTTAGATTCACAATTTCACTGTCTAAAACTATTGCTGATAAACTCCTTGAAAAAATGCCTTATACATTTATGTCTATTTCTAGTAGAAGTAATTGAGTCCATAACTTCAATTATGCGTTAAGAAACAATGGATAAACAGAAAGGGCTTTAGTGGCTGTTACTTGTTTAACAAGTACATTGTTATCCATTTGAGATTGCTCTGAATGTGTAGTCCTGTCAGCATATTCTGTTATTTTAGCTTTCTTTCTGGTGTCATAAGTTCGAATAGTATGGTATAGTACAGTCAAAGAAGTCATGTTTGCATAGAATGAGGAATGTTTTCTTTTAAGTTCACTTTTAAAAGCAAGCTGTGTTTTTGAATGCTCTGTTACCATAAGTGCCTTAAGTGCAAATCCTTTGTTACCTTCCTAAGGGAGGCAAATTGTTTGGGGGGGTCTGCCAGAGCACTCTGACCTCCAGACTTGCCTATCACTTGTCCCACTAACTGGAAGCTCCAGCTTAACTCCACCAAACCAGGATAAACCCAGGAAAAATGAAGAGAATGGCTTGAAGTGGACATAATAGTGTCCAGACCAGTGAATTTCAGACTCAGACCAGTAAGGAATTATCTTCAGTACTTTAATGACATTTTTTGTCTATGCTTTATATCCCCGTCTTGTTGGGAGAACACACTGCTAAAGCAAGACATTGAACACTGTTGCCAGATGACTGCTTCTAAGAACTCATTTGAATACACTTGCCTGGCAGGATCAGCAAGCCATCTTCAACTCAAACTGTTGTGACACCTGTCCACTGACTGCTAAAGCAAGACATTGAACACTGTTGCCAGATGACTGCTTCTAAGAACTCAGTTGAATACACTTGCCTGGCAGGATCAGCAATCCATCTTCAACTCAAACTGTTGTGACACCTGTCCACTGACAAGTGGCACACAACAGTAAGGCCTTCTAACAACTCTCCCTTTTGGATAGCCAAGCTGACCTCCGAAGCTCACGTCCATTTTGATGGCTGACACCTCCAATACTGACATCAGATGTTCAACCTGGGCCTTTATTCCTTTGTACTGCACAGCCGATGAAGTATTTTAACCAGTGATATTTATTTATTTTTATTTAACGTTTGTTTACTGGGAAAGTCAGACTGGGACAGAGCCCTTTTTAAGTGGATGCCCAGGGAGAAACACTCCAGACACGTGTCTTTGGAATGTGGGAGGAAACTACAGCACCTGGAGGAAACCCATACAAATGCAGGGAGGATCTAACAACTTTTGATTACTCACCTATTACAAACTTACAGAACCCCACCTCAGCTGGAACAGCTCTTACACATACCCTTCTTCGAATTCAAGGCACACTCTTCCCTCTTACACAGTGCCTTTTCAAATACAAAAGCAAAAAAAAAAAACTAACAACTGAAATGAAAACTCTGCTCAAACATATGAACAATGTATGGTCTTCATGGAGACAAAACCCTTGACCAGAAAAAAAAAATACTACTTTACCTGTCTGCGTAACCTAGCAAAGTATGCCATACACTGGCACAAAACCAACTATTTTTTTAAAACAAACAGCTTGCTCTGATAGGCAAACCTAAACACTGCTGGCAGGAAGTAGATCTTCTCAATGGCTGAAAAGCCCAGATCTCACCTCCAACCCTATTTCACCATCCAGACATTTAAAGGCCAACTCTCAATCTCTAACTTTCGCAAGGAATTCAGCCACCCACCTAGTATCATAACCTTTACCTCTCCCCCAACTCAACCAGCCCTCTCCTTTTATCCCCTCTTCAATTTTAAGAAAATTACACACAAATACCTTGACCCCTCCCTAGTAGAAAACATACCCCTGGATGCAATCCCTGGTGCAGACAATCTACTGCCATGGTTTCTATAACTCTGCAAAGACTTCCTTACCAAACAACATCTCTAAATGTATAACTTCTGCTCAACTCAAAATACAATGCCAGACATATAGAACACCACTCTTGTTTAACCCCTTCCTAAACAGTCTCAGACAGAAAATGCCTCCCCTTTTCCCACAATCTCCATCCTCCCTACACTTGGGAAAATACTTGAAAAACTAATCAAGAACTAATTTCCAACTTACATCCAACAGTACCTCCTCCTCACTCTTAAATAGTATGCATTCTGGACTGGCCAGAGCACAATGACAGTACGATGGTCACTTTAAGATGGGACTCTTCTCAACATGGATAAAAAAATCTTTCAGGAGTTCTGTTCATTGCCTTACCAAAGCTTTTAATCTTATTGACCACTTCATACTCCTTCACTCTCTCCAAGAAATTGGATTTAGCCCCAACATTGTCATCTGGTTCCAACATTTGTTAACAAATACATATCTCAGCGTCAAAACAGGTTCATCCCTATCACCTCCAGCACTTCTTACTAGAAGCATGCCCCTGGGATCCATACATACCCCAGTGTTGCTTTCAATCATTATTAACAAGCTACCCTCTGATCTTCCCAACTTTTTTATCAGTCTTTATTGCAGATGACATGGCTATTCTTCAATCCAGTCTCTCACATTCATCTCTTCAAAGCCAGCTTCAGTCTGACTACACTCCCTTAATTCTTGTCTAAACAACCATAAACTGCCCTAAATATCTTCAAAAGTAAAAAAGTATGATATTGGAAACCTCATAAAAGCTGATAAACCTCCTAGAAATGTCAACATTGCAGATTTCAATGGTTGCCCAAAAGAAACAACCACATCCATTTCATACTTTGGTTTACCTTTAAACCAGTCAATTAACTTGCGAAACCATGCTGAAAACACCAGGAAAATGATCTGTTATCTTTTATTCTGATCCTGAAAAACATCTCCTTTTCTCTCCAGTCCAGCTAGAGCTGTATTAGGCAAAGGAGTCCTCTTTGCTCAACTAGAATATGGGCTCCCTATCACAGTCACAGCCTCTAAAAAACTCATCCACTCTGCAGTCTACTGAAAACAAAATCTGACAAATCATTTCCAATTCTCTCCCTCAGGAACACTACTGCATCATCCTCTCCAAAGCCAAATAGCTACACATCTCCTACAGAGTTCAGCTACTCCTATGGTCTCTTCAAACTACTTCAACCAAGTTCCTCCTCACCGCTTGCAGCCAGACCGCATAATAAAACCATCCCTACAACATCGACGACCTCTCCCAATGAACTTCCTTATTCCTGACACCCCAAACCAAACTGCACTGTAATGGCCATTCCTTCTCCATTCTTGCACACAAACTCTGTCAATCCCTCCACCTCACCTAAAATAATTCTCCTCTTTCCTCACATTAATAGTTCGACTCAAAAGATACCGGAATCAAATATCTGACTGCAAGTGCTTTTTCACTGGACAGACAACCTAATTACCTTCTCACCTGCATCCGTCCTGCTTTGAGCCTCTGTTCTCGCCTGCTGCTTCCTTCTTATATTTACTAAATCAATTCACATTTGTTTTGTATGATGTTAATAAAATTTACATATTGTATCAATTGTCTAAAGGATGACCTACATTCTGTGATTAGTCTTTTGTGAATTTGTTCTATTTTGTTGCAAATTTCTTCAACTGGGCTGTGCTGCGAATTATCTGTTGTGATCAGTGTACTAATAAATAAATATGGAAAGCCATTGCAATTAAATAGTTTGCCATAAAATCATGAAATACAAACTATTATTTTTCAATGTATTATACAAGTCATACGATCTAGGAACTCCAGTAAACTGCAGTTGATGGAAATCACCCCACCAAAAAATCCACTCAAAATAAAAAAAATTTTGCTGGGTATCAAGAGCCCTGCACCTCCATGTAAGGGCTTCATCTTCCAGACCTCTTACTTAAATTTATAATTTCTAGGTTCACACTAGCAACAAGTAGATGAAACACCTAGGAAAGGAAAACCTGCCCCTGACCCTGCAATGCATTTCCAATGCAAAATGCAAAACTATCCACAACACATGTTCATATAAAAACAACAAACCTACTCATATAGAAAATAATAAGGTAGCCTTGAAACAAAACTCTTATCATGGACATGGCTCAGAGCTGATGCTAAGCAAATGCAACAGTGATTTAACGATGTTATACAGTTTTCCCTTTCTTATTATATACTGATAACACATATGATATGATACGTGTTTACCACTGAGTGGGAACAAGACCTTTTATTTTTCTGAATATAAAAGGAAATGTAAAGACAAGAAATGTCTTTGAAATAAATCATCCTGTGGTCTCCCAAGAAGGACTTAACTGTTTACTTATCACTAAGGTAGAGAGAAGAAAGCCAAAGAGTCATATGATGCAATTAAGGTGCATTTGAAAGGAAGAAGAGCTTAGTATTTAAATGTATTGTTCCAGTGAAACATGCATATGAGGGTTTCAAGTGGAATAACTTGTTTATCTAATGTAATGTAACTAGACCTGTCTTTCTGTGCAAAATGAAATGATGTAATATGATGATGCCTGGACTCAGGGGAAGAGAGTTTACTAACTGGAATGTATATATTTGAGACTCATCCTTTTTTGCAGCCGTGCTTATGCAGACACTGGTGCTATATCTTAAGATGTCTGCATGTATGTTCTTAATGGGTCCACTTTTTAATTTCAAAATTTCAAAACCTCGAATGTCAGAATCCCAACATTCAGATGTTCGAAGTTTTGAAATCTTGAAGGTAAACAATTGAGGTTGCTCAAGTGTGGAACAGCAATTTTACCGTTCTCTTCACTGCAGTGTGATCTCGCAGTTGGTATATTTAAGCAGCGTGGAGGTGTGGGGGGCCTTTTGAGATTTCCAAACCTTGAACATCGGGATTCTGATGTTCGAGGTTTTAAAATTTTTAAATTAAAAATTGGTCCCGTTCTTAATATTTCTCTTAGAGAAGTTAAGGTCAGCAACTCTTTATTAAAACACAGGTAAGATAGATGGTCAGCTGTAGTTCAGATTCTTGTCTGTAAACTAATTGTTCTTTTGATACCCTTTGCACACATTCTTATTCCACTGCCCATTTAATATGCACTGTTTACCTTATTATTTAAGTAAAGTTCATTTATTTACTTTTGACTCTTGTGACGGGCATGTATTATGCATTCATGCCCTGTTATTTGTTTATCTGAAAATGTGGTATTCAACATTCTAGGTCAACAAGGCCAAGGTATCTGGCTTCTAAACTGGCTAGACTACCAGTGAACATATTAATGTGCATAATATTATACATGGCTAAATAAAGGGCAGTGGAGTATCTAATGTACGTTGATCTGCAGCTCTGTCTAGAGTTGTGGCTGTGCTACTGTAGCAGGAAGAAAGCTGTGGGGAATTAACAAATCCTGATATATATATATATATATATATATATATATATATATATATAGATACAGATATATATATATATATATATACACACACACATACACACTTGTTAAAGGTACTTAATATGAAAAAACTCTGCAGCCATCTGCAATGTTAGTGACCTGGAGTTGACAAGTGATCTATAAAGCTAGAGGGCTATCTAGTGATGACACCAGCTTGCCAACAGTGGGGGAATGGAGTTTTAATTATGTATTTATTTTTGTTATGGTATTATGCCACTGTCTAGAGGAAGATGTGGAATACCATTAGTTTCCCATAGGCAAGTGTGCATATAGAGGAGGGTTAAAATTACCTTGGGCAAGAATGTTTATGAGCAGGTTTTGTGTCACTACATGCCCATGCCACAGGGGATAGTTAGGGAATACAGAACATTCTTGAAGTAATGAATGTGTGGCATTCATTGGGATACCACCATTTCCTCTCTTTCTCCCTCTACTGATAAATAATCATTCTGCTGTGTGTGACATCATGTTAGCAGCCTTGATCCATGGAGGAAAGCTGGTAAAACTGAAATGACTACTAGCCAAACTTTATATTTGTCAAGGGGGGAGAAAAAAGATAGCAGAATATAAGTGTGTGTATGTGTGTCTGTCTGTCTGTGTGTGTGTGTGTGTGTGTGTGTGTGTGTGTGTGTGTGTAGAACCTTATGCCAAATTGGCTTTTATACAGATGTTTGAAAAGGTTGGTACAATGGAGCAAAAATAAGCTGACCAAAAAGTATCAGTATTTCCAACAAAAGATTGCAGTACAGTGGGGATCAGGGTATATGCCCTTTACCCACGGTCATGCAATTTTGAAATTGGTATATACCATTATCGGAGGGTGTGAGTGGGTCAGGGGAGGTTCCCCCCACAAATGTTTTTTGATCCTTTTTGGATTGACATTTACATTTTCAACAGAAAGTAATTGATCGATGTTGGATCGACTACTTTCTATTTTGATGGATGTTTATGGTTCCATATATTATTCCATTGGTACACCAACCACTAGATATGGATAATGACATCCTACTGAAATGCCATTTAAATCTAAGAATGATTTCCCATACCTGTACCTCATGTGAAACTGACATCAGCATCACACTTCAAAGAAATAATATAATCTGCTCTATTTTACAGTATTTTAAATGTGAATTCCTGGATAAATGTAAAGCATTTTATACCACAATTCTGTATGACACATATTACTTATAATTTTTCTCTCTTTTCATCATTGTAGCAAATTGCTGCAGTCCATCACTAATGTAGTCAACATTCAGCATTAACAAATAGTTTCTTCTGAAGGAATAACCTTGCCCTTTTAGTTTTGCATTCGTCTACGGCTATGTCTTTCATCAGTGCATACAGGTCTTTAATAACTGACGTATTAGCCTCTGAAACTGCTCCTCTGGCTTCTTGAACAAAAGGGTGCATGTCTTTAGGCATTTTGATTAGTTAGCATTTTAAGTCAGAGTAATCTCTGCATTAAGCATGCTTATTGATTGATTTAGACTGCATTGTTAATTGAAGCAGCCCTTGATAATAGATCACTCACTAATTAAAAGTTTGGGTGAAGCTGACATTATAACAGAAGCAGTATCATCTGTTTGAAGATTTTAGGCACTTTACATACTAATTCACCTGCATGTCTTACTACTGCAGAAGCTATGTGCATTGTCATATAAAGAAGACTTCATTCATAGAACTCATAATGACAATTTTTGGAAATAATGCTGAATTTATGTCTATTTTAACACTACAAATCTGCTAATCTTAAGGCATTGCAGCCCCTGAATACATGAGCAGTGATCCATCTACAATTAGAAAGAAAGGATTATATTTATATTAAACTTTGCTTTGCCATAGCAGAGCAGGTATTGTTTAAGTTAAAGCTAAATCCTTATGGTTATATTTTGTGAACTGACTCCCTCACTGACCAGAACAACATTTTTAATATAGATAAAAGCATGAATATGGCTGACTTAGTTGTTAACCACTACACTGTAGCCTTTTTGGCTGATACTGATTGACCAGAATGTTGCATTTTTTTGTTATATCCTCATGTAGGGGTAAACTGTACACTCCACTCAGTCTGACATGCTCTAAGATGAACAAATCTTACAATGAGTGAAATACTTGCAGCAATGCATACTGAGGGTTATTTCTGTCAGTGGTCTTTGGTGCATACATTAGAGTTGACAGTGGTAAATGACTGTAGCATGTTGCAGATAAAACAGTGTAATACTTGCCCTCTGTCAGTAGGGTCAATGTACCCAGTTTGTGATGCGAGATGGCTGTAGCAATAGTCATGAGTATCTGATATCTACCATTATGGACATGCAAATCTCAGTAACAGATAATGAAACTGATAAACCTAACTTTCTGGAGTGATGTCATATCTCCTTTCACCCAAGAATGGATTGCTGCCATTTTAGGAATTACAGACACTTGCAGATAAAACTGCCTTTCATGCTTAAAATCCAAAATGTCCACCATGTCCAAACTGTTATTAGTAGCAAACTCCATCAGCCATATAACAGTCACAGTCTCCACTAGGACCATGCAAATGAGTAGCTGTATGTGTTGCATACAGCAAAGTAAAAAAAAGAAATTTAACACATGGCCATATATCCTATGATATGCAGCAGAGACATGCAAGTCCTAGCTACAGTTTCTTTTACGAGTATTTTAGTAAGTATTTTTATTTGTGAATACCCATCTAGCAGACTCAGAAACTAATTGGAAGGGTTGTTGTGTGACTGAAGGGACCATTATGGCAGCATCAAGATTATCATTGAACTGACATATATGCATCTAACATGTTCCATGTTACAGTATGTCCACTGTGTAGTGTACATGCATACATGTATGGTGCATGCATATGTGAAAGCAGTTAGCACTCTGCTCATTCTAGACATCCTGCACATGCCTGGTGTCATGATCATACATGCCACAGGAGAGCAATGCAGATGCAGCATATGTGACTGAGCATAACAACTTACTGAAATGTCCTACTTGTTCCAGATCATGTAGTGAGGTAAGTTTCTACAGTAGTCCATGTTACAGGTACCAGGAAATGACTCTGCTGCCCACACAAACAACCACCAAACATTAAATACAAAAGTGAAGTGCAAAATCAAATAGTGCGCTGACATTGGTAATAATGAATTCTGGCTTTATTTTAACAATAAGTGATTTGTAAGAGGTTGACTATTCTGATGCTAAAAACAAGGGGGGACATCATGTCAGCTGAACTCTTAGCTGTTGATACGCAGGCTCAGATTTAATTTTCATATAAAGGTGTTGTATTATAGCAAAAGTAGAAACAGCATGCTCCTACTTTGTATCCATTCAAAAAGTATACATTTTCAAAAATGACTAATCTTTATCATACTCAGAAATCTCATTCTTTAACGTTTAGAGTCATAGTCCAGAATTTCTGAATAAAGTTCAGTCCGAAATTTCTCAGAATTGTAATATTTTTATGTATTTGAACTTGCTTTTCACAATGGAGAACTTCAGATTTAGATGATTTAATGCCTACGACATCCTGCAGAATAATTTTCATCAAATCATAACTTAAGGAAAACAAATCTTATTCCACGCCTGAATAAAGTCAGGTTTATCAAGTCCAGAGACTAGCTTCTTTAAAAATGTCTTTGCCTCTAGGGACCCTACTGACTGCTAGCAGTAGTTCTGTATAGCCTCTAGAAATACGTTTTCAAACCTTTGAGATAACGGGTTAATGTTCAAATTACCTACTTTATTATAAGCACCTTCAAATACACTTTTATTCCTTCTGTCCATCACTTGTATGTGATATTCAGTCACTGGCCAGTGTAATGGATGCTGATGTATAGATGCCACATTGGTATCACGTCTTTCTTCATCGTGATCTCCACAACTTCACAGCAGGTGACACGTGGGCAAGATTAATGAAGAATAAAAAAAATGACATAACAGCAAAATGTATTCCACATCCACAAATTACTTGCATACTACTGCACCAAAAAATCTACTGAGAGTTCATTAATGTGAATGCACATCAGGAACTGCACTGTATAGTGATGTAATGAGCATACGTGTTATACTGTGATATCTCAATGTAATACACAGTCAGTTCATGTTTTCCTGATGGCCACTAAGGTAAGTGAAGGCATGGGATGTAATTTAATAACAGGTACATGCCAGCTCCACATTACATATGCATGCAAATCAGTACCTCTTGTGGTCTCATTTATGGCCTACTTGACTATATTTATGCAGAGTGAGAATGCTTAAGATCTACAGGTACTGAAGTCTGAGGAATTATGTAAAGGTGTGCTAATGATGTCTGCTGGCTACATATGTAAGAATGTTTCAGCTTACCTGTGGATGGGACCTAACACTGTAGTAGTAGTTATTTTTTGCTGTGTTTATGGCAGAGTTATGGCAGGTTGATGGAATTATGGAAACAAAAACTAAACTTCTCCAGGGAAAAGATTTTACCACTTCTGTATGCAGTTTGGAAGGAAAGGATAATATGTTCAGGAAGTGTGTGTGTGCGTGTGTGGAAAGGATAATATGTTCAGGAAGTGTGTGTGTGTGTGTGTGTGTGTGTGTGTGTGTGGAGGGGGGGGTGACAGCAACCGGGACATCAATAAGTGTGACCACCTAGGTGTACCATTTTCTACTAACAAGTACAACCATCTACTTGTCATGCATAACTGCTATTTTCAAATGAAATTTGACAGATAAGCTTATACCAGAGTCATAAACGTCTCATAAATTCACCAAAATAACTTTGATGAGAATGTATATTTTAGCACAAATACCCAGAGATACTAAAACACAAGTTTAGAGAAGTTTATATACCTATCTATATGGATCTACTTCTAATAATCGAAAGACTGCTTACCTGAAGATGACAACACTGAACTGTTACTTTACAGAGCGATCACACTACCAAATTTTTTAACAGGGTAGGTATGCACTTGGCCAATATAAAGCAAAGAAGCACACTGCAGTATGTCACCCCCCCCCCCCCCAACTAAATATACCAACTCCGGGATTGCACTACAATGGGGAAAAGAGCACATTTCCCCATGTTGGCCTGAAAACTGAAAATGCAAAGAAGAAACAGAGAAATGTAAACATTTCCTAAAAAGGGGATGGATGGGAATATAAAGATAGGCATCCTTGAAATCCAGAGAGACCAGAAAGGTCTGGGATAGAAGAAAGAGAGAATCAGGAGAGATAACATTTGAAAGGAAGGTATTTTGAGAAAGCCGTTGTGCTGGGTCCAGAAATAGTCTCCAAATGCCCTCCTTTCTGGGAAACAAAAACATTCTGGAAAAAAAACCCTCCCTACCTGGGCAGGAGACAGAGCTTGAATGGTGCAGTGGACTAAAAGATAATGAAGCACCTATGGGAAAATAAGTTATTTCTGAGGAGGCTGAGGGATGCCCATAAAAGGTGGAAGGGATTTCTAAAGCATGAAATATCCCTGACAGATAATAGACAGAACCCAAGATTTTGTTGTGATCTTTAACCCATTTGGAAGAGACAGGGAAAAATGGAGGGATAAGTGAACCTGGCCAAAGGAAAGGGGAAGCCAGTTTATCCGGAAAAGCAGATTTCTTGGAAGTAGGAGTTTGAGTAGACTGAGCAAGAGGCATACTTCTAGAACCCTTTTTTTCCTTTAAGTGAAGAGCAAGATTGCCTGCAAACAAAAGATGACTTGGAGGGGCAATTCCTCTGAAACTTAGGAAAAGGAGAAACAAAAATATGTTTAAATTTCTGCAATGCTTTACCTTTATCCTGGAGAGACTTATACAGGTCATCAGCAGCAGGAGCACCAAAATGATTTTTATTATCCAAAGGAGAATCCAATAGTTTAGCCTTAACGCCATCAGGCACAGTCTGAAGACAAAGCCAAGAGCAACTGCTCATAAAAGAAACAAAGGCAGCAGCCCTAGATGAAGCATCAGCTGCAATTAATAGAGTGACGGGCAACTTGAGAGTTAGAACCCAACAGGGAAAGGGCAGAGGCCTTCCCCTCAGAATCAAGAAGGTCAGAAGTCATTTCAGAAACCTAAGAAAGGAGGGCCAAAACATATCTGGTCATATGATTTTGGTAGCTGATGGCCCGAAAAGATGAAGCAGCAGCAGTATAAACCTTTTTGTCCAGCCTCTCCATGGCCCTACTATCCTTATCTAAAAGCAGCAAGTTGGTAGACTGCAACAACTTGGAAGGCTTGTCAGAAGAGACAGATGCTATAGAAGGATCAGCAGAAGGACATTTATGAAGAAATTTACATCCTTCAGCCACCTTGTAAAATCTATTAGTTTTCATGGGAGCAGGGGGTTGAGAATCAGGGACCACAGGAGCTGCTGAAAAGGTATACAGGAGGGCCGTCAGAATGGGCAAAGAGCAAAAGGCTTAGAAGATCCCATCTGGAGGAGCTCATAATACATTTTCTCAGTATCAGAGGCTTGAGAGCAATCAAGCTTAAAAAATTCCATTATACAGGTAACAGTGTCCCCAGAGGAGAGAGCTCCTCCAAAGGAGAATCTAGACTAACAGAATCCTCTTCCTCTGAACCACAATCCAAGGGAAAAGGGATTTCAGAAGATCCTCATCTGAAGAGTCCAATTTCTTGGGGCTTTTAAGAGGAGTGAAAGACCAGGGAGGGGCAGGCACAGATACCTCTTGAGGAGACTTTAAAGCCACTAAAGCATTAAACAACCTATATGTAAAATATCCTGCCATTCATGTTGGCAATCTTTAACTATGGGGGGAAATATGCTTGGTTTTCTGTTTCTTTTTCCTGTGGAACATCCACACAAAACACCCTAGGAGGGTCAGACCCTTGGTGACACTCAGTAAGCATAGTAGGGATCACCTCCCTAACTAAGTTCTGTGTAATCCCTTTCAGTTCCTCACATATAATCAGCTTTGGTCCCTCCCCTCAATGTCTGGCACAGACATTTGTAAGCCTCTGAGTATGTACCAGAAATTCAATCCATGGCAAAGTCCAATGGGGTCATAGCAGAGGAATCCAAGGCAAACACTGGATGATGCTCTGGGCTTTCACCAGCCTCAATAGAGATGTCAGAGGGAGGCTGGACAGCAGCCATATAAAACCTATGTTTTTTGGCCTTTTTCTTGTCTGACAGCTGACCCTTGGGATGGGAAGACTTCGTCATAGCACCTTGAGTTAATAACTTAATATGCTGGTTTTCAAGATGAATAGATAAAGACGCGAAGTGACTATATAAGATCCTAGGGACAAAAGCCTGGCAGACAGAGCACTGAGTATGATGGTGGGAAGCACCCAAACAAAAGAGATACTAGTCAGTCTTTAAGTTGAATCTGCCCCCCACACTGACATTTTCTCTTTCTGGATGACATGAACCCAACCAGTGCTTATATATATATAAAAAAAAAAGATAAAGAGCAACCTCAATGGGGCACTTATCAGAAACACAGCTTGGCAACCAGCACAGAACAAAGGCATTCAGACAGATGTTCGGTGATGATGTCTGGACTGGCAGCAAAGTAGTTTAGAGTGTATGCATCTGTACATCACGTTTATGCCCTACACCTTGCATGGAAGAGTGTACTGTAATGTGCGGCTCCTATAAGAATTAAAGGCTTTGGTTTACTGGTCGGACGTTGGGCTATCCTTGGCAGGAGATCCTCTAGGTTATGAATACTGCAACAGTGATATGGAAGGACATAAAAACATTCCCTTTATTCTGTAGTTGTACAATATCATGGCTAGTATATTTAGTTTAGCTTGTGTTGGGTACAGCTCCCCATATCAGGAATGGAAAATGTTTCAAGGCAGGACAACTCCACTGATAAGTCCTCACAAATTAAGGAAGGAGTTTTGTTTTGCTAATAAACTCATGATCCTGTGATATAAATTTATCACTTATTACATCTATGGTCTTATTAAGAAATGTTACTAGTAGTTTTATATAACCACATTTCTATGTACTCAGAAACAAGATCTCAGTAGTTCATTTGGTAAGTCAGTATGAAATTAATAATTTAATGTGCTCCAACGGATTCACTTCAGAATCTCGAAACACCAAAGTTCATATGATCGAGACCATATGATCAATGTTTCAGAATACTGAAATTCTGAAGCAAATCAAAAAAAAAACAAAAACAACAATTTAAATGTTTCTGCAGGTGGGCAAGCCCCAGCCCCCATGCACTCCCACACCCCCACTACTTAAGTATTCCAACTCTGAGATTGCACTACAGTGAGGAAAGAGGAAATCTCCCATTCTGTGCAAAATGCATATCTCCGTTCACAATGCTGGGATTCCGAAAGTTCGATCATATGGTCCCGGCCATATGAAATTCGATCTTTTAGGATTTCGGCATTGTGAAGCGCTCCCACTCCAACTATACTTATTCTTTACTGGTTTACTTTTTACAAACACTTTACTAATATTTAGTAGAGGAGTAACCAAATTGCCTCAGAAATAGTACTACAGCAGGTTGCAAACCATTTCACATGACTGAAATGTCCAGTTACATAATCAATCTTAGTCTTTTTTTGACAGGAAGAGCATTTATTTGGTGTCATCAGTCTAAATGCTTGATGTTACATAGTTTCTGCTATGTGAAGTTGACCTTAAAACTATTATCATAATGACAATTGCCAATCTATTATCTGCCTGCTTCAAGATATATAGGCCAAGTCTGTTGCTGATATTGGTAGCAGCTAAAGTAAAGTTTGCCTGTCCTGTTGCTGATGATACCCAGCAATGTGATATCCAGGCTATAGTTGATGGAACAGCAAATGATGCATGCAGCTATATAGGTGTTACTGTTGTAATCACACACATACACACATACACACACACACACACACACACACACACACACACACACACACACACACACACACACACACACACACACACACACACAAAATCCCACCCTTGTTTAAACACTAGAGTGGCAACCCAACTACACCTAGGGAATGCAGATACTGTTGGGAACCTCCACTGTCAGTTTTGAAAGGTGTATGTAAGAGAAACACATGACAGTGGTGGTGTAGTTCTTTCCTTTATACAAACGCAGATTACTGAAGGGTGTCCTGTGACAACTACATTTGTCATGCAATTACATGTGCAAATGATGAATTTAGCTAGAATTTGTCCATAAATTGGAAGAGTGTACATGCACAAAAGTGCACAAAACTGGCACACAGTCAGCATGCTACTGACAAACAAATGCTTTCTGAGGACTACAGGCATGATGCACTAGCCGCCCAGCTGTAGCAGAAGAATTCCACCACCGAGCACTTCTATCAGGATGTACAGGGTCTAAACAAAATGTTCCTCTCACTGGTGTGGCACTCAACATGATAAACAGGCAGTGCTGCATAGTCCTCAGCAGATATGTAAGTGCAATGCTTCACAGAGTCACAGAGACTGGATACAAACACCATATCTTTGGCATTTTCTCATATATTCAAGTATGATGTTGCCAGTAGCAGCTGGCCCCTCATTTAGACTCAGTGTTTGGCCACTTTACTGCCAGTATTGGGGAGAGTGGTTGATGCACAGTGCTAACAGGGCATCCAAGCACCTATAGGGGACTTTGAGTACTGCTGATTAGAGTGTATTACTATTAAGCTGTGCACTACATAATGTTTCAACCTGGATTCATGCTATGGTTTTGATGATACCTTACATATTCTGTGCCACAACACATGGATAACTCATACTGTCCACTGATTTACTAACCACGTGGTCCACAGCTTTATGAGAATCTAGTCATCATCTGAATGAAAACACATGCTCTTGTGTATATAAACACACACATAAAATACATTCAGACATACCAGCTGTAAACATGCAGCTTTTCCTGTTTCGGAGTTGGTGATTAGATCACAGTGTGGTTGTTCTTCCCACTGTCTCTGTTCTGGTGGTGCTGATATACCTTCCTAGTCCCAAGGATTCTCCACATATACAGGGTATATCTGTGCATCATATCAACTATCAAAGTCTGTGGCATGCAGTGTACTGGGACCGTAACACACACCTTAGCTAGCACATACTTCAGATCCCTGCTACAGGAATCCAAGCACACCAGTCATGATTTGATGTGGACAAGACAAACAATAATATTCTAAAGGCATGAACCCATTGAAACATTTCCTCTGCCTAGGTTGTGGTCCTTCACATGTGTATGAGGAGCTGTGGTTGTAAAGGGTATGCTACGTCACCCAATATTCACTGCTGCTGCTGGTGCTATCTGGGAAGTGTGCCATATAGCATGAAGAATCCACATGCAGATATGCCATCTAACTGTTGGGCACAAACATGCATAATACAGCCAGAAGAGTGAATACCCACTTGCTCATTCACGGGTGGGAAACAGGCAGCAGCGTCCTTAGGGCTCTCGGCACAGAGTGCCATATGGGTACAATTATGGGCTTCAATATTCTGGGAAGAGCTGTAGGTCTCTAGAATCCTGCATTTGAAGGGTCCTTTC
The DNA here is from genome assembly GCF_019279795.1 of Protopterus annectens. NCBI lineage: Eukaryota > Metazoa > Chordata > Ceratodontiformes > Protopteridae > Protopterus > Protopterus annectens. The sequence goes on along the minus strand of NC_056739.1, from coordinate 1,536,319,102 downwards.
TCATACATTCTGAGGCATATGGATGTATTCTACAGCAGAAGGGATCTTGTAGTCAAGGAACCTCTGTAAAACCAAGTTTGTAACATTCGCAATGTACCCGTGGTATTTCCACTAGGCATCAGGAAGACTTCTGTGCAGGGCGGCCGCAGTGGTGCAGCAGTTAGCGCTGCCACCTCACAGCAAGAGGTTCTCCAGTTCGATCCTCGGCTAGGGTGCCTTCTGTTCGGAGTCTGCATGTCCTCCCTGTGGTTGGTGGGTTTCATCTGGATGCTCTGCTTTCCTCCCACATCCCAAAGACATGCAGTAGGTGGATTGGACACACTAAATTGACCCTAGGTGTGAGTGTGTGCATGTGTTTGCCTTCTGTGGAAGGTTGGGCACTGGGCTGGCAACTCAACACTGTAAAATTCCACTGCCAATCATGAGCGGACAGGTGATCCACTGTGATGACCCCTAACTGGGAAAAGCAGAAAGAAGAAGAAGTCAAGAAGACTTCTGTGCTAGGTATCCTAACTATGGTCATATATTTTGTTTTCACTGGTACTGGAGTAGGGACACACAGACAATATGAACTTCTGTACTATAGCACTAAGTACACAGAATATCAATGGTCATGTGATACTGGTCCTGTCAGTCACTGCAAGTGTGGTATACAACAAATGAAAGAGGTAATTATGCAGCCTGACACACCATCATATTAATCACTGGGCTAGTGGCATGCCTTGTGCAGCTGCCTGAATTATCTGCATGATTGTGAAAGGAAGCAGCGTAATTCTGAGGAAATTACTACACCACTATAGTTGCATTTCAATGCCATCTGTTGACCAACTGATTGTTATTTCAGTGTATAAACTGTAGTACATTTGAACTGCATCCAACCTCATGTGCACCCATCAAGATGGCAACTTAACTATTTGCACACACACTGCAGTCCAGGGCTTATACTTGTATATTATCCTTCATACTTTGGGTATATTTGGCCATGTTTCAGAATCTCATCATAAGCTGACAAGGTATGATCATGTGACAAAAACCTTTGAAGTGTATTAACAAATCTTGCATGATTTCTAATCCTTAGTTATAGGACACTGCAGTGGCATGCAAGCAATAAAGGAACAGGCACACATACATGTGCGTGCGTGTGTGTGTGTGTATATATATATATATATATATATATATATATATATATATATATATATACACACACACACACAGATATATATGGGTCTACTTCTGTTTGTTGAAAACACAGTTTGTCAACAAACAGAAGACTGAGCCCACTTCAACGAAAGTGCACTTATGCGAAAGTTGATTCACCTACTCTGCAAAATAAAAAAAAAAAAAAAAGATTTTAAACACAGTTACTTCCTTATCCCTACTGAAGTGTGATCTCAAAGTTAGTAAATTTAAGCAGCAGGGGTGTGGAGAGTGCAGGGGGACTTGCCCCCCTGCAAAACGGTGTTGTGTATATGAAAAACTCAAATACCTTTACACACTTGTGCATTGGGTAGGCACTGAAGCACTTTGTCTTTTGCAAACTTGAATGGGAAGCAATACTTTGGCAGCATTCTACAGCACAAGGAATCAATTGAACTATTCTACCTCTGTGGAAAGATAAAACTATTTTTAGAACTGAAATTTGCATAGTCGCTGCACGTCACGCTTATTCTGATGTATGCCCTATCCCTCTGCTTACTGTTCCATACAATTCTCATATGTCATTAAAACTAGCTATGGTCTGTCAGTGACTGTGCAAATATTGAAATCCGATGAAAAAAATCAACTTTTTTGCATCACAAGCTGGTGAAGAAAACATTTTATTGCACTTGTTTAACATTTTAATTAATCTTGATTGCATTTCTATTCCATTAAAATGCCTGATATATTACTAAGCTGCATTATGCCAGTCTTCTAACATGTTAAATTAACCACCAGGCTCACTGCTTTGTGGCAGTAACAGACCCTATCCACACTCCACTGCAGCCCAAATCCTAGATATAAGATCAGATTTCCCCAGGGCATCAAACCTCTGCAGTCAGAAGAACAATTACAAGAAGGTTTGCCTTATGAAAGTGTGGCTTCAGTTACTGTAAATAAATAATCAGACATAACCAAGCTAGATCAAGTGCTTTAGAAAAGCTGCAGCTAAGCAGTGAACAGGGATGTAACTGCGGTTATCACGGTCAAGGTCAATGTGTCAGTCAAAGGTAAATCGCTGCAGTGTGCATCTGCTAGAAACGTATTCAAGGAAGGATTCAGGTGCAGTACAAAATAATATTACCAGATAAGAACCGCACTGATGAATGGATACCAGGTCAAAGAAAAATTCAGTGTAGCACGAAACAGCACAAGTACTTGCTAATCAAAGAAGTGTAGAATGGTTACAGAACAGAACAGTCACACTGTAAAATGCATTCCCAGAAGTTAAAGGAAATGCACATTTTAAATATGTATGGGTGGACACAACTTTGGAACACTTTAACAAATGTTGTGTGCAAAAGTTTAAGCTGGAAGAACATAGGCTTGCTCACTAAAGTCTGGGGCACACACTTGTTTATCATATTTTCATATTTTACATAAAGTAGTTAAGCAAAATAGGGATTACTTTAGCTTTCTGGACTGAAGAAAACTAATTTTTCAATAAAAGACTGAGTTTCTATCTTCCAAATATTTTATTTTCTGGTTCATGTTTATTATGTTTTGCATTAAGTACAATCAGTATTATAACTGTGATGCATTGAAAGTTACCTCATTAGTGTGTAATATCTGTACTTTGTATCTGAATGTAATATCACCCATTTGCTTGTGTTTTGCAGTGTAGCTGAAGCTTATGAATTCTGTAGGACTAATACTTTGCAGGGTGGATGAGATGATGAGACTTACTCTCAAAGCAACCAGGACTAATCTCAGTGTGGATTATTTTAGAGTTATACAGTTTTTACAAGTTGTGTGGGCAATGAGCATAACAGTTACATTCTGTATGGAAAGCTTTCTACATGGCCCACCTCATTAGTAAGGGTATCTCATCCAGGGACAAGGTGGTCATAACATCTTTGTATTCTTCCCTTATAAGACTCATTATTGAGTATAGTGCTCCCTTTGGCATGTACCTCACAAAGCACATGCAGCAGCTGGAGAGTCCACAGAGGTTCCTCACCCAGAGAATCCAGGGCCTCAAACATCTACCCTACACAGATAGGCTAACAGCCCTGTCCCTCTACTCAGTCTCCTACAGACTCCTCAGAGTTGACCTCTGTCTGGCATACAAAGCAATCTCAGACCCCGACCTGTTGGGACTGCTGCATATCCACAAGTCAAGCTCCACTCGAGTAACCCACATGTGCAACCTCAACCTCATCTGTGATATCAATATGACTTGTTGGTGGGACAGATTCATGTTCCATAGACTCCCTCTATACATAAAGCAGAGTACTTTTTAAGAGCAACCTGGATGATTGGATGGGGAACAGAAAATACACCCCTGGGATTCCATCCGTTTCCCTGCTGGACAGTGGCATAGGCTGCTGACTGGTTGGAACATAGGCTAAATTCTTGGCTAGGCTTGTAAGGGCCTCAGGGCAATAGCCTAGTAATGTCTTATGATCCTATGATTCTGTTTACTGATCTCACAACTGGAACATTCATATAAGAGGCACTCCTTACATTGTAAACTCTTACCCTTGTTAAACAATGAAATGATGTGAATCTCTCGCTGGTTTATATATATATATATATATATATATATATATATATACATACATACATATATATATATATATATATATATATATCTATATATATATATATATATATATATACATATGCTGATTTGAAACGATCCATTATGACCTCGTAGTGCTTCTACCTAGCTCCTGCAATTTGGCATTCATGATGCTCGCTGCAGAAAATGTAACCTGGCATAAGTAGTCTTAGTAGAATTCCTCAAAGAATTGCCTCTGAAGTTGCCACTTCTAATTGGAGGGATTTTCTTATTTTAATTGTCTCAGGGCACTGGACATTCCAAACTGTCTCACACACATTTTTCACTAATATGCATGCAAAATAAAAGACATTTTTCTTGTTAGGAAAGAACTTTTCAGTCAGTCAGATTGCTTTAATCACTGAATCCTTGTTTGGTGAAAGTCACTTTGAGAAAGTGATTGAGCAGCAGTAGCAATTAATGAAAACAGTATGTCATAGAACAATGAACAATCAACATATAAAACTAATTTCATGTGTTGCCATTTGTCCCTGTATCCCACTCTCCCATCTCATTGCAATCACCACTGAATTTGCACCACAGTGAAGAAAGGGGGAACACCTATATACAGGTATTTCTCAACAATGATTTTCTTAGAAGGATTTCATGATTCACCATTTTCAAATATTCTTCACTACCAAGAATTCTATCCACTATATGTCTCTTTTCACATTAACTTAAATAACATTTTGCATATGCCTTAAAACTCATGTAAACCTTACGCACTGTAGAAGTTACAGGATTCTAAAAATGATCCTGAATATTGGAAGAGTATCTGGAATTGAATGTAAATATCTAATGTTAACTTTTGTTGCTTTGTGGTCCTGCAGAAGTAGGTGGAGGGCATCATATGGATGTTATTTAATGGAAAGGGAGAGGTCAGGATTTAACTTATCCAGTAGCCAGGCAGGCACACAGATTTATAATTGCATGCACATGTTTCCTTTCTTTAAATGGGGACTCTAAAAGCCCACCAATATTGCACCTTCCATCATAAATTAGCCCAATAAATTACAAGCAACTGTGTTTCATCTCCTACATATCATTGCCTCTTGCCATGGACTTGGGATAGTTAACAGCTCAGGTGATAAAAGAGGTGAAGAAAGTTGGAACCATCTATAAAGATATGTGCTGTAGCTGCTTTGCCACTGAATGGGGATAAATAGCTTGGAAACCCTTGGGTAAAAGCAAAGAATGCAAATGTAAATAAACAAATGAACAAACTAATAAATAATTATTACCTGTAAAGATTTTAGTACTACTTACCTCTCACTGTCCTTGATTAGAAATAATAACTGTAAACACACAGATTTAGAGCAAACAGAGTTGGAGTAGTAAGGAATCAGTTGTGATCAACACTGAACATATTTTATAATCATTTTTTTCCATTTCAAGACCACAACATATTTATTACATGTTAGCCAGCTAACTCCAAATGATTTACCAGACTTGTCAAAAAAACATGTGAGAGATCTATGAATAACTGTGATAAAAGTAATCCACACAAGAGAACATATCATGCGTGTTGTAGTCATATATTTCACAACATTAGACTATTTCTAACCTTTAAATGCTCCCTAAAAGAATTCTTTACAAAATCTTGGACCTGATCTGTGCCAGTCCTGGTTGAACTTACTCAGTATACTTCTCTCACCCCCTTTAACCTAAATTAGACTTCACAACCCTCTGTAGCCTCCTAATCCAGTCCTTTCTTTTGTTTTTCCCATTCCCTTACCTTATTCCCTTCATCTCTGCAGACCTTTCTAGCTTTCCTCAACCTCTTTCTCTTTCCTCCATATTCACCTAAGTTACCTGAAGACACCCTACCCTGAACTCTTCTTATAACGTCCTTCTCTCCATTCTTCTCTCGTCTATAACCGTAATATGAACACCATCTCTCATACTAATACATCACTCAATCTTCCCTCACTGTCTGTAATCAAGTAATCTCCAATATCTCTTTAAATATCTTATTAGAATTGCTCAGCTCTCATTTATCACATACTAATCTATGTAACAAATAATATGAACGTTGAGTTTTTCCCTCACATAGTTTCTGTAACTCATGCCATTGTCTCATTGCACTCTACAATGAAACATATGTTCTATGTTTTTCTCATTACAACATTGTTTTCGCTCTTTTGTTTTGTAGTCTAACATAATACTTTGCGAGTTAAAATATCTGTACTTGATTTTTGAAAGATTGTGATTGTAGAACTTTTCTCTCTGGGCCTCCACTGAAAATTGGCACTTTCTGGCCCAGCCAGACTTTCCTGGTAAACAAATATCAAATAAATAAAAATAAATAAATAAATAAATGTTGTCATGGAAAGGGAAATTAGCTAGTAAATACATCTATATAGAAACAACAGGGATGGCAAAAATATACACTTTATGGCATACTTTATTCAGTTATTTATAGGTTTCATTCACTTCTTTCTGTCTCCTTTCCTTCCTTCCTTACACACCTGCTTACTTGGCTGCATAATTATCTACTTACTTAGAGTCACTGATCAATAATGTTCGGATGAAAAATCTCCATTTTTAGTGAAAGGCCAGGGAGAAAAACTCCAGAAATAGTAGAGTAAATAAAGTCAATAAAGCAAAACAAATATGGAAGTGAGCTCTGAAGTATTATGCTATGTCTGACAGTTACTTTAAAAGAAACATTCCCATGCATGAGATGACATCTCTTAAATATACTTGTTATATCCATCCATCCATCTTCTAAACTGCTTGTTCTAGTAACAGATGCAGTAGTAGCAAGCTAAGAAGTGCATAGCAGACACTGGTATTCCCAGCCTCTGGTCCTCTTCTCTGTGTGGCATGCTAGTTATACCCCCTGTGGACAGTGTCAAGGGGGCATTATCACAAGGTTTCCAGAGCACCACAGCTAAATCAGTAGCTGTACTTCACTACTCACTAGATGCAAGGCAAATAAACTTATCTTGAATGGCACTATTCACTGGATACAAGGCATGGATACTTATCCTGAATAGCAGCACTCATTGGATAGAAGGCACAGATACTTATCCTGAATGTTAGAACTCACTGGATGCAAGGCATATAAACTTATCCTGAATGGCAGCACTTATTGGATACAAGGCAAAAATACTTATTCTGAATGGCAGCTCTCACTGGATGCAAGGAACAGATGCTAATTCTGAATGGCAGCAATCACTGGATGCAAGGCACAGATGCTTATTCTGAATGGAAGTGCTCATTGGATGCAAGGCATAGAAATTTATCTTGAATGGCAGCATTCATTGCATGTAAGGCATACATTTGTATCCTGAATTGTACAGCTCATTGGATGCAAGGCAAAGGGATACTTATCCGGAAAGACATGGCTGCTATCTGCAAGATATACATAACTGAAATCTCACATACAGCACATACACCTAATGACAATTTAAAGGACTGCAATACACCGACAGCACATATTTGGGATATGGAAGGAAACCACGATTCCTAGTGAAAGCCCATATGTACCCCGTGAAAACCCACATGGACATGAGAAGGATATGCAAAGTCCACACAGAAGACATACCAGATGAAATCCACACTAAAGAGCCAAGCACATACGCTCAGTACATAAAAAAAATCATAAATAGGAGGGAAGACTAGACAATCCCTTGGCTGACTCCTACACTAGTCCTGAAAGTGCTTAGCATAAGAGTGAGAAAACAATACTGAGTGATATATTTAGCAGCCCTGGGACCCCATACTGTTGCAGTACCTCCTATAGAACAATCTGCAATATATAGTAATGTGTCTTCTACAAGTCCATACATATAGACAGTACTAAAACTGCCATAACCCCTGCCAATATCTGTGCAAGGATAAAGATTTAATCTACTATTTGATGGCCAGAACAGAATCCACATTACTTCTGCTGAATCAGAAGCTTGACTTTTAGTTGAACTGTTTAATTTTCTGCACTCTGGCATACAGATTTGTCGTGAGCCTTCTATAACTGGACACATCCTAAAGGAGACAATTGTCTGAGTTTCCCAGACCAGACCTAGGATTTGTAAAAAAAACTGTGCACCTGTAGCAGGACTGTTGTAGCTAAGCTATATTGTGTGACGCTATGGAGACCTGCATACAGATGAATGTGTAGACATTTGGGCAGCAGAGTGGGTCAGCCGCCTCAATAAGTTAAATGTGAACGTGCTATGATAATCAAATGGTAAAAGTCCCCTGAGTACATCTATGTTTGCTCCCTTTGAACTTCCTCCTCTCACTGATGGAGCAGATAAGGTTGGCACCATTTCAGCTGATAAAAATGATGCCTGCACTGTTCACCAGTCAGCCTGATATTAGGTGTCCTGGTTAAAATTTGTAAGGTTATACAGACGTTGACTGCTTTGTAAGGAGCATCATACTGACCCGACATGTACTCCATGTGAAGAGGAAACAAGACAATCTTCTTGTCTTTTTTGTGCTAGGCTGAAACCATGTATTTGACAGTTTGAGAGGAATCGACTCAAAGGTTCCAAATTTGGGATAAGATGGTAGACAAATGCATACATGTACTGGCACACATTAATGAATCACATTGCTCACAGTATATTGATGCATGGTTGTACTGTGCACACAATGACTGCACACAAGAGCTTTTGTCCTACCCAGATCATGAATGTCTCATAACATCTTTCACAGAAATTTCAGACAGTGTGGTTAAGGACACCAACATCCTCCAAGAAGGTGTTTCCCAAACTAATAGCTGGTATCAAAACCATGGACTAAAACTAAATGCTAAGAAATGTATAATAGTATTTTTTGGTTAGCAAGACTTCCCTTGTAATTGTCAAATTGACAACATACTCCTGAAAGCTAATCCAGTAGTTATGGACCTGGGAACTTATGTAGACAATGGAATGCCCTTCGATCACACCATGTATCCACTATGGTAAGCAAATATTTTTCCATTCTAGAGCTTATTACGGATGGCACAGTGGTGCAGTAGCTTGCATTGTCACCTCACAGCAAGAGGAGCTTCAGTTCAATTATCAGCTCAGGTGCCTTCTGTGCAAAGTCTGCATCTCCTCCCTGTGTTCGTGTGGGTTTCCTCTGGGTGCTCTGATTTCTGCCAAGATTACAAAGAGATGTGTCTGGAGCATTTCATCCCAGGGCTCCACTGAAAATTGGCTCATTCCAAGTCGGACTTTACTGGTAAACAAATGTTAAATAAATAAATTACTAAGTGTATAACATCCTGGTTCACAGATATAATCCACTGTATTCCACACTCATCAGGTGGTTCATTGAGTATAATGTCCCTTTGTTATGTACCTGTCCAAACCAAGGGTTTAAATCATAAAAAATACCCAGATTGTCTGAAAGCCTTGTCCTCTTTTTGGTGTCATGCAGGCTACAGAGGGGCAGTCTTTACCTTGTGTACATAGTCTCAACAGACTATATCCTGTCAGATGTACTGCATGCTTGCATGTCCATTGGGGACATAAAGAAGGACCTTTCACAGACCCTGGGCTTACAACAGAGACAGAAGTCTGACTAACCTCATATGCAAAGCCATGGAGATACTTATCATGGAACTAATAAATCAGGACATTTTTTTTTAGAAGGTCAACAAAGCAATGGATGAAAGCAAAATAGTACGCACGGCATACCTCAACCTGGCCAAAGATTTTGGCATAATTCCCCATTCAGGCATAGTAGTAAAACTAAATAAAATTGGAATAAACCCCAATATCACCTGGTGGATTGCCATCTGGCTCATAGATAGGATGGAGATAATCAAAATACAGAAAGTTACCTCCACAAAGAGACCAGTTCACAGTGAAGTCTGCCAGGGTTCTGTGCTAGGACCTCTATTGTTTGGCATCTATTTTTTTGAAATAAAAGCCAATACCAAAGGGCTCTGGCTAAGTTTGCAGAAGATTGCAAGCTAGGAGCAGTCACTGAATCCCCAAGTAACTAATCCATCCTGCAGAAAGGTTTGTTACAAATAAATAACTGGTGCCAAAATAATGGAATGAAACAAAATGCCAACAGATGCATTATTATATCCTTTGGTAAGTCAACTACCCCAGGGAACTACCACTTTGACTATTCACCCTTAGAGTTCTCCAACTTGTTTGTGATTTGGCAACTTATGTTGATAGTAACCTAACTTGTGACCAACATGTGTCCATTGTTCTAAGAAAGTCCTTCTATATTGCACAGCTTATAAACAAATGGATTGTGTTTAGATCTAGGGATGTCACTGTCTCACTTTACTCAGGCTTCATTAGGCCAGTCATGGAATATAATGCCCCCTTTGGCTTGTATCTGCCCAGACACGCTCAATGACTGAACATCCACAGAGTTGCCTTACTAAAAGGATACAAGGCATAAATAATATGTCCTACATGGACTGGCTTAAAGCCCTGCCACTATATTCTGTATCTTACCGACTGCTAAGAATGGACCTGTGTCTGGCATGCAAGGCATCTTCAAACTCATTACTGATGGATGTACTGCACATTAGTAAGTCAGATAGCATCAGAAATAACTGGCCTACAGAACGGTCTGTAGGAACAGGTAAATCTCACAGAGGATACCACTTCTCTGGAGCTGACTCTCCATCCAAATAAAACCAAGTTCATCCAAGTCAATATTCAACAGCATCTTAGAGCTATTTATGAGAAAGAGAACATTTAGCCCAGGACTGCCCCCTGTACTACTAATGGACAGAGGCAGCCTCTAAATGCTTTATCCTGAAAGAGACAATTAGCGAAGGTAGTGGCTGTATATTATTTTTTCATTCTTCTTTTATTTCCCATGTACTCTACAGTTCACCTACACAATGATCTGGAAGGTAGATCTCTGATTTTTTCTGTGGTCACTTTGCAAGCTGTTCTCTGGCTCAACCCACTCCATTCATCCTCTCATCGCTTGGGCTCACTCTGCTCCCCTACCCCACCCCATTCCCACCCACCCATACATACACTACACTTATACCCTATCCACTTTGACCACACCTCCTTTCTCAACCTAACTTCTTCCCAAACTCCTCCAATCATCATATAGTTCCTCTATACCCTAATTAACCTATCCTTTTACAGACATTCACACAGGCATCCACCACCACATTTTATTCAGGTAATCTTCATACAACCTACATATTACCCTTAGGCTGCCTCAGTATGCATCTTCTAAATCTAAATTATTCAAACAGCCTATTACTTATTATGCTTCTCACACCCAATCTCATCATTACCTCAAATGTTAACTCATATCACTGCACCCTCACAGTCACCATGCACCGACCATAGCCTACCCCCAATCTAACTACTCTACTACCTACTCTTACCATATAACCCCTTCAATTTTTAATTTTGACACTACCCTGCATAGACTCAAATTATTCCAAATACCCACATTCCCACTTAAATCTAAACCAAAATCCTACCTCCAATACAATTGCTATTCTTATCTCAAATTAATCATTGTGAATCTCCTACTATCAGTTGACATTCATCCCAACTCTGAACAAAACCATAACTGCTTTCTCTCTCTCTGCTCATCCATCACACCCCTTAAACCTCACCTCAAGTACTACCTCACAGACCCTCCCAGCCTCTTCCACCAAAAACCCTTCTATTCTATCTATGAACATTCAAAGCATCATGAATAAAATCTTCCCATGTCATGCCTGGATCTCACTACACACCCCTGACATTCTCCCTCTCTTTGAAACCTGGCTAAAGCCCCACACATCTAACTCAGAATTTATTCCGCCCGGCTATAACATATTTTGGCAAGTTAGACTTAAGAAAGAAAAGGTGGTGGTGTAGTAATCTTATATTCTAATCAACTCTCCCTCTACCCTCTATCACCCTTCCAAACTTCCACCCAGCTGAATTACTCATTTTCACCTGTAAACTGAACAATCACAAAAAATACTAATTGCTTCCATCTGCATCCCCCTCAAGCAACAACATCTCTGTCTTAGAGCTCTTCTCTCTTGGATCTCTCAAACTATCTGTTACAAAACAGTTATATTGGTGATGTTAACACTGTCTGGAATGTCTTTAACACTGACTGTCCTAACACTTCCTTTAACCTCTATGGCTTCTCACAGCTAATATCTGCTCCTACTCATCTGAATAAACACACCAACTCTGGCTCCATACTAGACTGGATGCTTACCTCCAACCCCAACTCTTATCACAACCCATCCTCCCTACCTGATACCCTAAGTGACCATCATCCCATCTTCATACTTCAACACCCCGACTATACAAAACCCAGCAAGACAAAGACTGCCATAAGCTCTCAGACTTTAACCCAGACACTCTCAACTACTCACTCTCTATGATAAACTGGTCCTTCCTCTATGATCTCTCCCTTGAGGAAGCTGTCCTGGCCTTTAACAATATCTTTCTAGACACACTTAACTCTCTAGCTCCAACCAGGAAAATAAGAATCAAAACCTACTTTGCCCCCTGGTTAAAAGAACCAACATATAAACTTATGAATAAGACAGACAGCTCATGGACAAAATGGAAAAAAATCTAAAACTTCCACTGATCTTCAATCCTATAGAGATCTTCATAACCTAACTAGAAAAAAGGGGTCACACTTGACAAAAAAAACTATGTCCAAATACCACTAAACAATCCTCATTCAACCCCCCAAAACGGTGGCAATTAGTTAATAAGCTACTACATCCTGCAAGCCCCTCATCACCTAATCCATGCCCAAACAGCTCCCCCACTGATACTGCTACCTTTCTTAACACCTTTTTCATTGCCTCTATTCATTATCTAACCAAAGATGACACCATTACCTACCCCCACTTCCCCCCAATCAACCCACACAACCTATTTCTCTCTGAAACCCATCCCCACAGCTTATATCAGGTAACTTTCTTAGCAAACTAAAAACATGCTCTCCATCAGCTGACAACTTATCTCCTCAATTCCTAAAATTTGCTGCCAATTCTATCACCTACCCCATCTCCATTTTAATCAATAGGTCAATCAAGGAAAACATTGTACCTGACATTTGGAAGAAATCCTGTCTCATTCCCTTACATAAACGTGGCAACTCAACTGACCCCTCAAATTTCAGGCCCATTGCCATTTGATCTCCCCTGTCAAAAATTCTTGAAAAATGCATTCATAAACAGCTTCTTGATTACCTCCTACTAGAAATTCTCCTTACCACTACACAGCATGGTTTCTGCCCAAAACATAGTATGGCTATAGCTCTGATTTCTTTCACTTATTCTACTGCAAATACTCATGACAGCAAGTTAATCTCTTGCTTGTTTGTAGACCTCTCTAATGCCTTCAACACTGTTTCCCACCAACTGCTTCTGTCCAAACTATCTACCCTTAATCTCATCAACTCCACACTTTTCTGGTTATCCAGCTCTCTCTCCAACAGATTCCAACCAGTTAAATGGCAATCCCACTTTTTTCCCTTCCTACCAGTACAAACTGGGGTACCCCAAGGCTCCATCCTTGGACCCCTTCTATTTAATATCTTTACTAATTACCTTTAGTCTTCTTGACCACTCTCTTCTGTCATTCAGTATGCTGACAATTCCACAATCATCTCCACCTCTGACAATATGACCCACCTTCACACACTCACCCAAGAATCACTGCACTCTGTCGAAAAATGGTTAACTTCCAACCAATTGTTACTTAACCAAAAGAAAACTAAACTTCTTCTATTTCTCCCTAAATCTTTCCATCATAAAGCTATCTTTACTGTCTCCTCCCTTAACAACAGTATCATCTCCGTTGAACCTCACATGAAAATGCTAGGAGTTATTATTGATGACCAACTAAAGTTCGATCTCCATATTCAGCAATGCATTAAAAAGACACATCAAAAGTTAGGTCTCCTATACAGGCATAATAAATTCCTCACAAATGCTGTTAGGCCCTCTCCTGCACAAGCTTTTCTACTCCTCACCCTACTCTTTGCTGCCCCATTCTCACCAACATCCAAGCCAATCTTCTGTCTAAACGGAAACTCATCTATAACAAAATAGCAAGATTCTCTGCTAACCTGCCCTACTGCTCCTACCACTGGGTAGGCCTGAAAATCCTACAGTAGTTAGAATTTCTTCATCAAATCCTAATACCCCAGCTTCTACTGGCTCACTCCATCTTACATTAATCTTCCTCCTGCCCATCTCCCCACCCTCATCCAGCCTTATACGCTCAACCAAGATCTCTGTAGTATAGAACAACATCTCCTACAAGTGTATAAGCCCAATAAAAATATTAGTAAACTTCTCTACAGATACTCAGTGACAAATGCTTGGAACAAACTTCCACTATGTGTTAGACAGAGTTCATACCCAAACTCTTTTAAAACTACTCTAAAGGATACTCTCTGTACATCTTGGATATGCTCATGCAATGATCATTGATAATCCACTTCCCCTCCTCTAATTACTACTGCAGCAACCATTTTATGCATCCTCTCTCTGCCTTTGCTTCAGAAAGTCAACTAATAGTCAGTAGTTCTTACTCCACACTGGAAATTGGCTTTTGCTTCATAATTTATCTCCCATATGATCTTAACTTTTATAGTTTAATGGTCCTTTGTCTTGCAATACCTGACAAATTGTTTTCTGTATTTCTGATTAAGATTGTAAGTAGGTCTGTTTACTATTGTAAATAGTTCTATACTAAATGATGATTATTCTGCTTACTTTTGTACACAGACCTGTATTCTGTAATAATCAATTTAATGACCTTCTATAAGCATGTTGTTTTATCATAGTCTCAGTAGTGTATTGCAGTTTTATAATTAGCTATTTCTGCTATTGTTTCTGTTCTGGAGGTGTTCTCCTTGGACCTCTGCTGAAAAGGGGCCATTAGCCCCGTCGGACTAACCTGGTTAACAAATGTCAAATAAATATCTCAAACATGGGTCCCCTCAAATCATCTATTGTATGATCCCAGTTATTGCCATTAGGGGTAATATATAATTGTTGACCATGGGATTGGTAAGGCCAGTGTATAACCAAATGGGATAGGTTATTTCGGGCACAAATAGGAAAATGCCTACAAGGCAACTAGCCTAGTACTTACCTATGAACCTAAGAACCTACAAATACAGATTTAAGAGATTTCAGTCTCTTTTTCAACACATATAGAACGTGTTGGAGGGATAGATCATATATCACAGAAAATATCAGTTTTTTTTAGGAATTGTCTTCCTTGCCATATAAATCAAAGTATTTCACTTATACTATTAAAATATCATCTGGAATAATGGTTGTGTAACTCTAAATTCACCCCTGGTTTAGCATCCTTGTCCCTTAGGATTATGCACAACACACAAATGTTCCGCTTATCACTGGGTTATTCCTACTTAAACCATAACTACATCTTCATGGGAATGCTTGAATAGGCTTCTAAAAATTCTCATAGCACAATAGCCTAATAAGTACCTATAAAACTATTAGTAGTAAATGGATCCCAGATATTAACGCTTAAAGTCCTAAATCGAATACTCCATATGCTAAATGGTTATACCCTGTATACGTGTGGTATGTGGCTTCAGTGCTGTGGACTGCCACAAAAGACACACAATTGAGCCAAACAGTGTAAAGTCCACTAGTAATCCTGAAAACAAACACTGCCACGGCTGGAAATCACTTATTCAAAGTTTTTATTCACAATTACAAATGATTGAGCGCTTTCTTCCCTCCATTAAGGGATTTCATATATACATATATTCATATATACAGACATATTAGTAATTCCCAAGATTGTAAAGAGTTCAATTTTATTATTTTAGAGAAAGTATTAAGAAATCCGAGGGGTGGGGACTATAGAACATATATAGAAGAAAGGGAAACAAAATGGCAAATTAAATTACAAGCAAGTCTAACCCCAGGCTTAAATGAAATTATTTCTATAAAGCCTTTCTTAAATAAAAAAGTGGACTTTATGAAATGAAATTACATGGTTTTACATAATTAAATGAAAATGAGAATTGCATTTTTGACATTTAACATGTTTTTAACAAAAAGATTTTAAAGATGGTTTTAATATGTACTTGCACTTTAAATACATCGTATCATTTTTTTAATGAGTGACATCACTAATTGAATAAAGTATTTAATGGAGAAATGGGGAATGAATGTAGATTCTGATGAAATCCCTTAATGGTGGGAAGAAAGCGCTCAATCATTTGTAATTGTGAATAGACTGCCACAAAAGAACTTTGATCCAGGTCAGGGGCAGGAAGACAGATCTGATTTATCATGCTAAAAACAAGTCATATGAAATACCCCAGCACAGGAAAAACAGAGAGCATGTCCCTCCACCCTCTAAGTGTTTTAAGAGATATTCATAAGTACCCTGTTTCCCTGTATGCTTGGTCATCTGAAAGGGTACTTTTAACTATAGAATCTTACTTGATATATTTTCTTCTCTTAACAATGTACAGCTGACATTGTCTTTTTACCTATGTTCTATATCCTCTTTTACCTGGACTGTTTTATTAATTTCTTGTTATATTACTATGCTCAGCATACATGATGTAACCTGTTTTGTGTATTATGCTGGATGTGCTGTATTTATAACTTGATACCGGAGCTTTTCTCCCCAGGCCTCTACTGAAAATGGACCTGATCCAGTTGGAATTTCCCGGTTAACAAATGTATAATAAAATAAATAAATAAATAAATGATTTATTCCTTGTAGAGGCATGGGAATTAGTGCAAGCCTGGCCCATCACAGCCATGTCTCTGTGGATAAAACAAAAGGCTAATATTACCATGTTCTGGTGGTGATAAACTTTTCTTATACAGTAGTGAGAGTAGGTTAATCAGACTGTCAACACACTTCTCATCATAGGCGCCACCTGTTTACAACAGCAAGCTGCTGCTATCAAATTATATACGAATAAACTGTGACTGATGCAGGTCCTTACTTAGTCTGTATGCCACAGGGGAAGTATACTAGGATATATCATCTAGTTCACTATGAGGTTGTATATTTTATGCATTGAAAGATGCCAGTGGGAATGGCCAACAAGTGGGTGAAGCAGACAGGGCTGAAGTCAGTGCAGTAACTGCATCTAACAACAATTCTGATGTAAATGTGTCACAGTCAAAAGACACAATCTTATCGCCTGTGTCACTTCTGGGTGCAGGGACCTAGCCATTAGGGAGAAGTGACAACCATAAGTACAGAGATCCCTTTGGCTGTACAGGTTGAGCAGATATGTGCTTCCCCTTCACCTTCCTCAACAACAGGCTTGAAAAATGCATACTTCCTAAGCTGCAGTAATATCCACTGCAGGCCAGGAAGACATGGGTACACATATACCCACCAAAGGCCAGCAACAGAGGGGCATCCAATGCCATCATACCTCACGTTAACCTAGATATGCAGGTGGCATTAAGGGTCAATCAAGAAATGCACAGGCCAGTTATCAATTCACAGTTTGCTGCTAAACAGTCTCCTGTGGTGCTGGCAGGGGTGTTGTAATGCATCTGACAGAATGCTGTCTAATACCATTGTGAATTCCACAGTGCTTTGCAGACCTGGAGTATAGCCACAATGAAATGACTTTTCTAATAATGGTTATGGTGGTTCACCCCACTTTCACTGGCGTCTCCATCAGAAGGACTGCCAGTGCTATTATATCTGCCATCTATGCAAGAGTGGTTCATGGATGAGGCAGAGTCTGGACAAGTGTTGGACAATGGGTAAGTTTGTACACAGTTGAAGGACTACTGACTGCTCAAATAAAGCAGTGTTACAGGATATCATTGGTCTATTCCTCCTAACATGGGTTGGTGGTGACTATCAGAATCAGACTGTAGCCCTAGGACCCCTCACCAGCAAACTCCAGCATGGTCTGATAGCAGCAAACATTCCCTGCCACAAGGAAGTCTTGGATCCTATCACCTCCAATCAGCTCAGTGACCAGAGATCAAACCCCAATCTTGTCACAACAAGTGCTTCCTATCACTCCACCAACCAACCATCCGGACAATAAGGCAACCTCCTTCCCTCCCAGTGACATGTTTCCATCAGTACTGTTACAGTCTAGTGTTACTGTATTTTAGTCCATCATGTGTGCAAATGACTGTGGTTACAACACCCTACTGCACATGTTGACTGATGCACAATGTGATCAGGCCATGCATCAAACATTATATTTAGTGTTGCAATTTTCTGACTGTGATGGCCTACAGTTGTCAACCAGATGTTGCCATGTTACAAGCATTACCACATATTGTACCCCACACTGTCTTGCTGGGAGTTATGTTGTATGTCACTCTTCCTCTGACTCATACATCTCTCATCCCACATCGGCTCCTCCATCTTGTACCAGATTTCTAGAATCCATTTTCAACTGATGCTTCTCTGCTTCTCCATAATTGTGTTTTGTAGCATGGCACATTCCACAGCAAATATTGCTAACCATCTTGGGGTGTACTACAATACCTCTCCAGATGAACAAAGGCAGTAGAAACATTCCTTCAAGAGACAAAACTCATACTTATAACACTGTCTGTCTCTGCATAGGTGGTGCTGTGTGCCATTTCTGCAATGGGGTCAGTTTGACAACTAGGGGTCATAGCCAGCATTACCTGCCAAACACACCAATTTTTGTGGGGTTAATGCCTACATGGACAACTTATGTTTATTTAACCTTTACTGTCTGGATAGTAGAATATCCTTATCAACCAAATATCACTGGGGAGCATCACTTCACTGAAATATCTTTTACAGGTCAGATGTACGTTAAACATGAGAATCCTGTAAACTGTTAGGGTGCCTCACAGACACATCTGTGGCAATTCCTTGTGCACTGCATACTACTTTGCAGTTTAGGGAATGGTATTCTTGCTGGTTCACATATCTCTGACTGTGATACAGGTGAGGCCCTTATTGCTACATATGTGCAACTCATAGCAGCAATTTTATTAGGAAAGTTTGCAAAGACGTAAAAGCCATACACGGTGGCAGGAATTTCCTTTGAAGTCCTGGAGAGTTATATATACTAATTCACATGCAGAAGCATAAGAACAAGGAACCAAGTGTTGGGGGGTGTTGCCTGCAATACACCTAATAAAACTCCACTTGGTTATGGAAAGGTCACAGTAGCACTAAGATGGAACAGCTATAAATATCTAGGTCTCCATGGAGATAACCATACTATGTAGGCTGCTATATTCAGCATATGTATAATACAAACTGACCTGGGACTTCAGGATGTCACAGTCCATCTTGAAATGGTCAACCTCTTGCTTGTCAGTGAGGCTACGAAATGTGAAGTGCTGTCTGAATCTTCTTAGTTCATGTTGGTAGGCCTGTCCAGTACTGGTGGTATGAATGGCAACTTATTATTGCTGTTGGGTGAATGCTGCTGCTGTGATGCCTCTTATTCTGATGGTCTGTAACTCCAATATTTCCAACCTTCTATACTTTACTGTACCGCCTATGCACACCTAAGAATTGTAATTCCCGTTATATGCATGTATTTGTATAGTATTATGGGCTCATTTGCATGCACAGATTCAATAGCATGCATGTTATTTGCATATGGTACGTATTTTGGCACTGACGCTGTAGTGCCTACATGCATCATGTGTCCCAAAATCACCACTTTCCATTGTCATGAACTGCACAAATGACCTAGGAGTTCTATACAGTCTGTGAATTTTGGCCCAAGGGTCTAGCTTTACCCTTTCACTCAGCAAAGAAATGGTGTGTTAGCCAAGAAACCCCGGGTTCCTATCAGAAGACTGCAGATGCATTTTGTCGAATGCGTCTTGGTCAAACTTCGAATGTCGAAAACACAAAATGATGCTTTGCCTTTTTCAGCACTGTAGTGCGATCTTGGAGTTGATATATTTAAGTAAGTGGGGTGTGGGGGGCACAGCCTTTATGTAATGTTTGAATGTGTTTTTTTTTTTTTGGGGGAACAGCGATTTTTTTCCCTGGGAAAAAAATTGCTGTTCTGGTAGATCGATGTGTTGTGAATTTGAACTTTAGAGTCTGATATAACAATGTTCGATCATTTGATCATTCATTGTTATAATATAGACCCAAAACCCCAATGTCCAGCACCTTCATCACTGTATTCATACATATCTCATTTATAACCATCGTTTAATGCAGTATGATAAACACAAAACAAAATCTTACATAAAAAAGTATAACTTCTAAATGTTTTAGAATTATATACATTTGTTGTTATTGTGCAAAATATAATTTATATAGGATCTATGAATGAAGTATTTTACATCTAAAATGTTCACAATACATGCTTTATTTTCCTGTATTGCCTACTTTTATATACGTTTACTTTACTGCAATAATTGAAATTTACATATTAAAAATACCATATTAATACATTCTAGATTTAAACATAATTAAAAATAAAACCACTAACATCAAAGAATATCAAATTTAGTCATACAATCTTATAAAGCTATAAAAAGACAATAAACAAATGCTTACATCAGATAGTATTCTCTAAAGAAATGTTTGATCTCAGCTTGCCCATTTAATCTCTGTTTTCTCATTACCCATCCAGCCATGCTCTTTCATCATAAGCAAATTATAATCATATCCCAAGACATAATTATATGGATTTTGTTGCCATGGATTCTTGTAATCCATATGTACAAGGATATGAACATATCCTGATACTCTGACCTTAAAAGGTCACTGTTTTGGCAGTATTAAAAAAAATATCAACTGAAATGTAATGACTTAAATGGCATCTATTTTATCTTGTTCCCTAAAGCAAGGTTCCTTGAACATTCACATCTCTGAGTTTTACCAAAACATATATGTCTTCTGAGTGTAATAATCATTCACTGCGAGGTCTGAAATCCAACACCTGTTTTGGATATGTTGATGTCCCTTTTTTCAAACCAAAGCACAGCTAATGAGGACCGTGTTATTTGAGCTCAGGTAGTAGGTTTTATCTGTAGGGTAGTGAAATCTTTCAGAAATCATATTTCATAAGTAATGCTCCTACAGTGAATGCATTATATCTGTGTCATAATTTTGCACTGCAGACAGACAATTTGCAAACTGTTATGACTTGTATGTGAGGATGTTATATCTACTTCCCACTGGGGCATGGACACTGCCAAGTATCTTTAAAGTATCAGCAAAATACTTCTACAAAAAGCTTTATTTTCCACTTTTCTACATGGTGTTCCTGAAAAAAAGTAACTAGTAGATCTTATTCAGTTACCAAGTTACAAAATAAATCATGAAATGACATGACATTCTGGCGGAATGTTGTAAACTTTAAGCAATACTTTATCTGACCTTTTTTTGGTACCTTATTACTGCACATTATTTCAGCCTGCAGTTTTACATGTAAAAACAGAATTATTTTCCTTATAGCTCCCTTTGTAACTATAATTTGTCTAGCTGGTTCTGTTCTTTTCTCACCCTTCTAGCTGTGCCTGAGGCTTTCTAGCATATTACCAAGAAAGGCATGGATGTTCACCCTGGGAATTTAGAGGCTTTTATAACAATTTAATATGCATATGCTTGTGAGACCGTGTTAAAACTGTTAGTGTCTCAACTTTTATGAAAAGCAAATAGTTAATAAATTAGTGCAAGTAAAGTCACCACACAAATCATGGCAGCTGTAGACCCCATGACATGTTCAGTGACCCATGCTATAGTGACTACATTGATGGCATGGTACCTTCATTTTTGTTGAAATAACATGGACTCCTCCTTGCTACAAAGATATAACCCCATAAAGTTTGTAATATGCCAGTTTTGTTAGTACTGTTCTGTTAGCATTTTAATCATAAGCACATTTTACCTATTACAGAAGCAAAAATTACGTGGTAAATCAAATATCATGTAAAAAACAACCAAAGGAAGCAACAGGCCACGGCTGATGTGAAAAGAAGGGTGGGAGTTGATTTAGTCCTATATATTTATATGTCCCTTTTTGTACATCTCTATGCTATGAATTTTATTTTAAGTGCAATTTGACTTTAAGCTTTTTTCAGGTGACACAGTGAATCTCTTGATAGTGGTAATTTTTATGTTGTGTGCCTTTAAATGAAGGTGGGGATTTTATCAATTGAGTTGTTCTGAAATTATATAAAATGGGGGTTTTGTTCTGCTTTTATTGTCTGATGAAGTGGCTTAGTCCACAGAAGCGCTCACCTTTGACTTGTGTGGAATAAATTGCTTTTATTTTCCTACAGCCGTGGCCTGTTGCTTCATTTGGTTGTTTTTACATGATATTTTACTTATTCTTGGCTGACCTCATTAAAAACAGTATTGTTTGAAATACTTCAGGATTATTTCTATGCAGCACAAAGCTGGATTTTCCTGACTTCTGTAAGCATTTAACTCAGTCAGAACATCAATAAAAATATTGTATTCAGGCATTAGTGCAAAGCTTGCTTGTGTTGGCCTTTCCCTAATAGCACATTTGTATATCAATATTACTGCACATACAGCACACCTTACATTTTGTTTACATTATACTTAAAGAATATTGCTCACTGTTATTTAGGAGCTGTTCAACTATGGATCTACATTTAGACTCCGAAATAAGATTCAAGTAGAAATAGACACACTATACTGTTCATTCTATGAAAAACGTGTCTCTGATAGTCAGCAGCAAGTTGGCAGAAGTTTAATAAGACACATTTCATGTTCTAAGAGACGTTAGTGGTTGAACATATTAGCTTGCTTTTAATGAACTGAACTAATATCCCTAGTCCAATAACTTGAAACCTGCCTGTGTGGATTTACTAGGACAGCCATTCATGATACATGGTTATTGCCAGCTAATCAATGTAATACCAAATGCTGTTCCATACCTAATGAAGGCTGCCAGCTGCCTTTCCTATAAAGCTGAAATATTAGCTGAGGAAGTCTTCTAGAACCAGTACATTCAATACTGCACAATGCTCTCATAGTGTATATTAATTCTGTTGTCACAGTTTCATCTTAGTGCAGCAGTTTCTAGTATTCCTGCTGTGTGAACTAAAAGCTACAGCTTCTATTTGCATGGGGCTGGACCTGATTTATAATACAGTCAGCATGCTAGTCCTACGCTACAGAAAAATAGTGTTATAAACTCATTTATCGTGGTTTTGAAAAAGCAGCAAGAAACACACAATACAGTGACAGTACCTTTTGCTCCAAGCAACAGAGGAACACTGGGAAATGTTCTTTTTTCATTCAAGCCAAAATAAAACATTTATTTAGTCTTGCAGCATAAACAGGTTTTGTACCATTTCTCTTGCACAATTATTAAAATGGGACATCTTTGCTTCGCCGGGCTTTGCATTATCTATTTTCAGGATGGCACAAAGCTGGCTACATTTTTTCCTGCATACGAATAAGAGTGAATTACTATTCAAATATCAAACAATGAAATCAGTATGACAGATCTTTTTATTGATATACTAATATTAGTGTGTGTGTGTATGTATATATAAATATATATGTGTGTATGTGTATATATATATATATATATATATATATATATATATATATATATATATATATATATATATGGGTACCTATCAAACCATCGACAACTTAAAATAACGAAACTGACTCCACCGACAACTGAATTAACCGACAGCGCAAAAACGGACGTTTACAAGGTAAGGGGTGTAAATTCGCTACTCAAGCCTACCATGGTTTAGGAAGGGTGGCAGTGTCATGCACACCATGGTAGTCTTGAGTTTACATTCAGTTGTCGGTGGAGTCAGTTTCGTTATTTTAAGTTGTCGTTGGTTTGATAGGTACCCATATATATATATATATATATATATGCGTGTGTGTGTGTGTGTGTGTGTTGGGTAAGATGCTAAATTATTATATGCATGCATGCACTCATGTGTTTTGTGTATGTCTGTGCACAGATCTTTTAGATTTGCAAACAATAATAATACAGGTCATTCAACCAAATTACTTTCTGACCATATTTTGCATGTCTGAGAACATCAGTAAAGAATTAACCATGTTTTAGAACAGATATTTAAATCTCTCATGACAATTCAAGTAAAACGATTGCAAAGTAGGGAGACTGAGAAATTATGGAGTTAAAAATAAAGAAAACAAATTTGATTCCTTTAAAGAAATAATAAAGGCATTTTGCAAATATTTTTTTCTGAATAATATATTGTTTTATTCAAATATTTTCATGGATGTTGAGTAGCAGAATGTTTAAATCCACCTTTCCTAGTAGTGCTGTAAATATTGTTACTTGATAACATTATATTAAAAATTTCTATCACTGAAAAAGTGAATGATTTTCTGTCCCGCAAATACCACTGGCTTCACTCCTTACAATGAATGTTGAGTTAATATCATAAAATTCAGATTATTTGTATAAATATCTTTATTTATCTTTTGTTGACTGGGGACATAATTCAGTGTGACACTTCCTGATTTCCAGTCCAGTCCCACTAGGCACATTTCCTCTTTTCAGGGGAGACGCAAGCTGGAATTCATACAGGCTAGGGGAAGTTTAGTCAGGACAACAGTGAACTTCCCCTACTCATTTTTTTATGAGCGTATGGGAACACAATTCAGTGTGACACTTCCTGAGTTCCAGTCCAGGCACATAGGCAGCTCGGAGAAGGAAAAACTTAGAGTCTGTGTTGAAGAAGAAAGTGCTGTTAACTTAACAGCTAAGGAGGCAAACAAAATGGAGAATGAACCAGATGATTAAGGATGGAGCAGAATGGCAAAAAAATAAATGGAAATAAGAGGAAGGTAAAGAAGAGGGAGAATGAGTAGAAATGCTTGATTCAGAAGACATGTTTCAACAAAATCTTTTCATCACAGACATTACTGCAGGTGAATGTTTTGTTACAACCCTCCAATTGGGAGGGTTGCAGGATGTTTATTTAAAAGAACTTATAGGTCAAAGTGAACCAGAGAGTGAAAAAGCGGCATTATGGGGAGAGAGAATGGATAGAATCCAGGAAAATTAACAAAAAGAAGAGATGACAGAAGAAAATAAAGCATAAGTGCAGACAGTAAAAGTGGGTAAAAGGAGAGAATCGAAAAAGACAGAAGTAAAAAAAAAAAAAAAAAAAAAAAAGTATCAAATCAGCATAAGCAACAAAGCAGAAAAATAACTAGACATATATGAGATAAGGAACAGCATCACAGCACCACTGGGTATAAATCCCATTGAGGTAAGAGCTTTCATTTGTTTTAATAGAGAGACATATTGTGACATGTTTTTTTGAGGAGGCACAATATATGGAAAAATTCCTAGAAAAACATGACAAGAATAAAGACATTAACCTATGAAATTTTTATGTAATTCAAGAATTTTATTTATTTATTCATTTATTTATTTATTTGACATTTGTTAACTGGGTTGGTCCAACTGGGCAGAAGCCCCTTTTTAGTGGAGACCTGAGGAGAAAAGCTCCAATAATACAAAAAACAAACAGTAAATAATGTGGCCAGTCATTACAAGAGAAACAGGAGTATATCAGATGTATATGTAAATAACATGGCCAATTGTTACAGGTGAACAAAATCATAAAAATGTACACAGTACATGTCAGAAGAAAATCAGACAAAAAAAACAGCATAATGAAAAAGTACAATATGTAAGAGATAATAAAGTACAGATAGTTATAAGCATAGGGTGGGAGGTTGGCTTAATGGTTAAGGTGTTTACCTTATGAATACAAGATGCAGGGTTTGATTCTCACATGGGGTAATTGGCTAGTCTTAAAATGGCCCACAAGGGCAGTTAGCCTAGTACTAATCTATGAACCTATGAACCTAATAGGAAGATAAATGTAATAAGGGAATCACAGGCTAGCAGAAAAAAAAGTAGAGAGAAAAGAAGGATAGAAGTAAATACAGGAGGAAATCCCCAGGTAGGAAGTCAGTGAAATGACTACTGTAGTAGAAGCTGAGAGAACAGCAGTCTGCTAGTAGAGTTTTTTTTATTACAGAGAGGAAGAGGCAGAGAGAGGGGGGAGAAGAAGGCAGGAATTATACAGATTAAGCGGGGTCATTACTGAAACATGACCATGATTTATGGAGGCTACCTTTTAGTGCTATTTTAAAGGTGTTAAGGTTAGTGATACATCTGACATTTAGTTGTAATTTATTCCAAACATTTCCTATGGAATAGCTATAAAGTAGTTTGCCGATATTTTTATTGGGCTTATAAACTTGCATGCAGAGCATGGTTGAGACTGTAAGACTGGATGAGAGGGGAGAGAGAGGGATAAGATGATGGTTCATGTAAGACTGAATGAGCCATGAAAAGCTGGGGTACTAGAACTTGGTGCTGAAATTTCAGTCATTGCAAGTTTTTTTAGGGCTATGCAGTAATGAGTGCACTAAGGTTGGATGGAGGCAAATCTTGCAATTTTGTACAGAAATTGAAAGAAATGAGTTAAAGGGCTATTTAAAAGTTGTATGTAGAGATGTTACGCATATTACAAAAATATATGACAACAAGGGTTTATGGACTGGAGGGTGGGAATGTGGTGTAATACTGAAAATGCAAAATGAGAAAAGTGTGCATCTACCTAATATACTTAATGTGGAAGGAAGTAAAGGGATGGTGAGATATTGGGGACAACCAAAAACATGTTTTTTATGTGGTAAAGATGATCATTTAATTAATAACTGTGATGAAAGGAAATGCTTTATATGTAACGAAGTTGGTCATGAAGCAAAGAAATTTGAGCAAAAATATATAAAATGAGAAAAGATAGATCATTCTTGGATAGATTGTACAATTTTAGAAAATCAAACAAGAAATAACAGTACAACAGGACAAGGAGAATGTTACATTAGATAATATTAAAGAAACACAAAATGAAAAAAATGATGAAAAAGATGTAAGAATGGATGTGAGAGAGAGCATAAATGAAACAAAAGGAAAAGAAGACGGGGGAAAAAGTTAGTAACTCGAGTGATGAAGGAGAGAACAAATGGTTAAAAGAAAGAAGTAAAAGAACCTCTATAGGCAAAAACATAAAAGAAAGCGTAAAGTTAAAAATATAACCATAGGGAGAGCAAAAAAGGGAAAGGATCAAAAGTGTCTTTACATTGAGAATCTTAGCCGTAAATGTTAATAACACAAAGAATGTTCAACATAGATTAGGAGTATTTATTACAATGGTGTAAAATGTTAAACGTGGATATTGTAGCACTAATAGACATTAGAACAACAGAGAGAAAGAGGCAGGCCCATAGATTTGCTGCTAGAATTTAAAGAACTTACCTGGCAGCTGAGGTTAAATGCTACAACCAGCCCTGGACGAAATGAAGTGGTCTCATTAACCAGCTTTTTGAAATTAAAAGCTGATTTTTACATTTAACATTGATAATAGATTAAGAAGGATTTTTCAGCTAGAACTTACAACACAAAGTCACCTTATTGTTGAACTGGGATTTTAAATAGTATTTTTCCTGTATTCAAAAGATTTTTTACATTTGTTTATGTCTTTTAACTATGAGTGTTGTCTATATATTTTTTCACTTATGCAGAACATTTATTTTCTTAGGGAGTTTATGTTTAAAATATCTTCAATTACCTATTGAATATGTTAATTAGGGTCATCATAAAAGAGGAAGTTGTAATGCACATTTTTATTCTGAAGAAGTCTAAGTAATTGTGATGAAAGCGCTCAATAAAATGTTATTATTTTTCTCCATCCAGTCCGCTTACGTGCTTTTTGTTCTCAGTTTGGCGTGTGTGGATTTACAGTTATAGAACAACAACAGAGGAAGAACGGACACAAATCAGTGGTTTATGGGAAGGTAAAGTAATATGGAACCTATGTAGTGCTGGTACTGTTCTGTCCCCCTGCCTGGACGACTCTCCTTTCGGGAAGGAACCCCCCACTCTAAAATACCATCGCGTGGCTCCCTGATACCGGACGCTGACTCCGCATGTACCCTACCATCGTGCGAATGCACAATCCCATGCCTTTAACCTCCAGTAACTGGAAAGAACTTTAGGGAACCCCCCACTCTAAAATACCATCGCGTGGCTCCCTGATACCAGACGCTGACTCCTGATGTACCCTACCATCGCATGTAATGCACAATCCCATGCCTTTAACCTCCAGTAACTGGAAAGAACTTTAGGGAACCCCCCACTCTAAAATACCATCGCGTGGCTCCCTGATACCGGACGCTGACTCCGCATGTACCCTACCATCGCGCGTAATGCACAATCCCATGCCTTTAACCTCCAGTAACTTGATCTAGATGTGAATCCCTTCATGATCAGGTGGGTGATATAGAAGGTTTTCCTAACTACTTTAGCAACATGAGTGTCAAACGAAAGGCTACTGTCAACCTGGGTCCCCAGATCTCTGATGACTTTTTCTGTGCTCAGTGGATTGCCACCTATATGGTAGCTAGGGGTAGCCTTGTTTTTCCAAAGGGTATGACTATGCATTTTTGGCGTTTAACTTCAGGCCATGGCTCTGGCACCAGTTATCCATTTCTGTGAGGCCCTTCTGGAGGATATCTGTGTCAGATGTGTTTTCGACTATGGCCCAGTTTGCAGTCATCTGCAAACTTTGTCAGCCATAACCCTCCTGTGTTTGCTTGTACTTCAGAAAAGTAGATGCCGAACAAGAGTGGACCCAGGACTGAGCCCTGTGGGACACCACTTGTGACAGGCTTTGAGTCTGACATGGCTCCAGCAACTCTGACCCTGTGGGTTCTGTCACTTAGCCAGTTTGCAACCCATCTTGTGATGTATGGGTTTACATTCAAGCTGATGAGTTTTTCGATGATACCTGAGTGGGGTATTGTGTGAAGGCCTTTGCCAGGTCGAGGTAGGCTGTATGGACTGCCTTTCCCTCATCAATGGCCTTGGTGACTGTCTCGAAAAAGTCAACCAAGTTTAAGAGGCAGGATCTGCCTTTGACAAAGCCAAACTGAGTTGGATCCAAAGTCTGCAAGTTCCTATGTCTTTATTTATGAGTTCCATTATGATCCTCTCCATGGCTTTGCAGATAAGGCTTGTCAAGCTAATGGGGTAATTTCCAGGGTCTGTGGAGGCACCGCCTTATGAAGTGGGACCACAGTCGCCGTCGCCACTCCTTGGGTACGTATCCTGAGGTGAGGCTAAGATTAAACAGCTGTCCTAACTGTGGGTTTAATTCCTCATTGAGTTCATGAAGCACACAGCCGGGGACACCATCCGGTCCCATGGATGCTGTGTTTTTTGCCTTAGTGAGGGCAGTTCTCACCTGGGCGTTGGAGATGTTTGGGGGCTACAATCCTCTGGAATAGATATCTCTCCTTTTGGGGGAGGGGAGAAGTTTGCACTGAACCTGTCAGCTAGTATGTTGGCAATGTGTGTAGGTTCAGTAATTTTCACATCATTTTGAACTAATTCTGAGCATATCTGGGAGTTTCCTCCTAGGTTTCTAACATAGCTAAAGAAGGCCTTATGATTCTCTTTAGAGTCCTTGGCGATTTTTCTCTCAAAATTTGCCTTGGATGATTTTATGAGAGCTCTTAGTTTTTACTTATAATGATCAAAGGTGTCTTACCTTTCAAGGATTTTGCTCTATCTTGTAGTAGCTTCCTCCTTTTGTTGTAGAGCTTGTTTATGGCTGGGGTCCACCAGACTGGACGCTTGCCTTTGGTACAGAGAGTCTTAGTTTTGTTTGGGATTGCCTGATCCATGCAGTCCTGTAGGTGCTGGTAGAAGGCATTTGTAAGTGATTCAGCAGTTTGAGTAATGTTTACCACTGGCTCAGGGGCCTTAAAGGAGACCACACTAGTTTTTAGAAGTGTGAAATCGGCTTTTGAGAAGTTTTTCACTGTGGTCTTTTTGTTTCAGGTGGGGGCGGGATGAGGACCTCCAGCGAGATTAGTTTATGATCTGATCTCACCAGTGAGGGGTATACTTCCGGTGTTGAACATTTTGATCCCATGTTCGTGATGATGAGATCAAGTATGTTTTCTCCTCTTGTGGGGATGGTGACTAGTTGTTCCATGGCATTTGAGTTTATAAACTTGCATGCAGAGCATGGTTGAGACTGTAAGACTGGACGAGAGGGGAGAGAGAGGGATAAGATGATGGTTCATGTAAGACTGAATGAGCCATGAAAAGCTGGGGTGCTAGAACTTGGTGCTGAAATTTCAGTCATTGCAAGTTTTTTAGGGCTATGCAGTAATGAGTGCACTAAGGTTGGATGGAGGCAAATCTTGCAATTTTGTACAGAAATTGAAAGAAATTACTTAAAGGGCTATTTAAAAGTTGTATGTAGAGATGTTACGCATATTACAAAAATATATGACAACAGGGGTTTATGGACTGGAGGGTGGGAATGTGGTGTAATACTGAAAATGCAAAATGAGAAAAGTGTGCATCTACCTAATATACTTAATGTGGAAGGAAGTAAAGGGATGGTGAGATATTGGGGACAACCAAAAACATGTTTTTTATGTGGTAAAGATGATCATTTAATTAATAACTGTGATGAAAGGAAATGCTTTATATGTAACGAAGTTGGTCATGAAGCAAAGAAATTTGAGCAAAAATATATGAAATGAGAAAAGATAGGTCATTCTTGGATAGATTGTACAATTTTAGAAAATCAAACACAAGAAATAACAGTACAACAGGACAAGGAGAATGTTACATTAGATACTATTAAAGAAACACAAAATGAAAAAATTGATGAAAAAGATGTAAGAATGGATGTGAGAGAGAGCATAAATGAAACAAAAGGAAAAGAAGACGGGGGGAAAAAGTTAGTAACTCGAGTGATGAAGGAGAGAACAAATGGTTAAAAGAAAGAAGTAAAAGAACCTCTATAGGCAAAAACATAAAAGAAAGCGTAAAGTTAAAAATATAACCATAGGGAGAGCAAAAAAGGGAAAGGATCAAAAGTGTCTTTACATTGAGAATCTTAGCCGTAAATGTTAATAACACAAAGAATGTTCAACATAGATTAGGAGTATTACAATGGTGTAAAATGTTAAACGTGGATATTGTAGCACTAATAGACATTAGAACAACAGAGAGAAAGAGGCAGGCCCATAGATTTGCTGCTAGAATTTAAAGAACTTACCTGGCAGCTGAGGTTAAATGCTACAACCAGCCCAGGACGAAATGAAGTGGTCTCATTAACCAGCTTTTTGAAATTAAAAGCTGATTTTTACATTTAACATTGATAATAGATTAAGAAGGATTTTTCAGCTAGAACTTAAAACACAAAGTCACCTTATTGTTGAACTGGGATTTTAAATAGTATTTTTCCTGTATTCAAAAGATTTTTTACATTTGTTTATGTCTTTTAACTATGAGTGTTGTCTATATATTTTTTCACTTATGCAGAACATTTATTTTCTTAGGGAGTTTATGTTTAAAATATCTTCAATTACCTACTGAATATGTTAATTAGGGTCATCATAAAAGAGGAAGTTGTAATGCACATTTTTATTCTGAAGAAGTCTAAGTAATTGTGATGAAAGCGCTCATTAAAATGTTATTATTTTTCTCCATCCAGTCCACTTACGTGCTTTTTGTTCTTAGTTTGGCGTGTGTGGATTTACAGTTATAGAACAACAACAGAGGAAGAACGAACACAAATCAGTGGTTTATGGGAAGGTAAAGTAATATGGAACCTATGTAGTGAAAAGTGTTCAGGTATAGCTATCTTAGGTAAAGAATGCATAGAAGTTTTGAATTACACAATAGTGATGATTGGAAGAATAGTAACACGAGACAAAATATAAGAATAAATTTGTAGAATAATCACACTTTATGCATATACTTTGCAGAAATAATAGAAATGGTTAGGAAAAGATTGAATTACATAAGCGTGAACATGCAAATAATAGTAATGGGAGACTTCAACTGTGATTTAAGACGGACGAAAAGAAGGAGCAGATGTTAAAGTTATCTCAGACATAACTAAAACAATAAGCTATATTTATGGGAAAATAAGAACTGGACATGTAACAAGAGTAATTTAAAAACAGAAATTGATTATTTTATAGTTTCAGACGGCTTAAGCATACTACATCAAGGATGTGAAATTACAGGTTTCTCAGATCACTTAGAGATTCAAGAGAAAATAGATTACATAAAAATAGGTTGAGAAATAAAAACAATTAATGGGTCAGAACTGAATAAGGATATAATGAGAGAATTGTATAAAGATTGGGCAAGTTGGCAGATTAGGTTCATAGGTAGGTACTAGGCTATTTGCCCAAGGGCATTTATAAGCCTAGCCAGAGTGTGCAGGCTTTCGCCACCCCATTGATTAATTAACTGACTCTCTGTCAAGCAGAGCCAATGAAGTGATCTGAGGGGTGTATTTTCTGTTACCCATCCACTCATCAAGGTTTGTCTTGAAGAGTGTTAGTGAGGAGCTCTGCCTAATGTAGCTTGGAATTTTGTTCCAAAGCATGGGGGGGGGGGTCTCTGTGACAGAAATATATCCCTCCAGCATGTTCTATTTATTGTTGTGGCGAGGTTTAGCTCACTAGAGTGCATGGCTCGCAGTGACTTGGATTTCTTTAGGTGGAGCATGTCCATCAATTCTGAGTTGGACATGGCTTTGTAAGTCAGGCAGAGATCACCAGCAATCCTCTTCGTGAGGTGCTTTTGTGGTCTTTCCAGCTGTTGGAAGTGTCTTGTGAGGTACATCTAAAATGGGGCATTGTACTCTATGATGGGTCTGATGATTGACGAGTAGAGGGGCACTATAACCTCTTTATTTCTAGATGCGAACCCTTTAGTAATTAGATGGACCACATAGAAGGATCTCCTAACTACTTTGGCAATATGATTGTCAAAGGAGAGATTACTCTCTACCTGGGTCCCCAGATCTCTTATTACCTCTTCTGTATTAAGGGGGCTGCCACCTATGTGGTAATTCGTGGGTGTTTTGTTTTTCCCAAATAGGATCACTATGCATTTTTTGGCATTTAACTTAAGGCCATGATTTTGACACCAGGTGTCCATCTCAGCAAGGCCCTTTTGGAGGATGTCCGTATCAGCCGGAGAGTCAATTATGGCTCCCAGTTTGCAGTCATCGGCAAACTTGGTTAGCCATAGTCCTCCTGTGTTTGCCTGTACTTCTGAGAAGTATATACCAAACAGTAGGGGTCCCAGGACCGAGCCTTGTGGGAAACCACTTGTGACTGGTTTAGAGTCAGACCTGGAGCCCACTATTCTTACCGTGAGAGTTCTGTCTGTAAGCCAGTTGGCAACCCATCTCGTGATGTAGGGGTTTATGTTTCAGACTGGTGAGTTTTTCTGTAATATCCGAGTGGGGAATGGTGTCAAAAGCCTTGATGTTGTCAAGGTAGGCTGCGTGAACATCCTTTCCCTCTTCTATGGCCTTGGTGACTGTCTCGAAGAATTCAACCAGGTTTAGTAGGCATGATCTGCCCTTAACAAAGCCGAACTGGGTCAGATCAATTGTTTTGAGGTTCCCAATGTCTTTGTTAATGAGTTCCATGATGATGGGCTCCATAGCCTTGCAGACCAGGCTAGTCAGGAGCAACAGTTACCAGGGTCAGTTGTGGCCCCTCCTTTGTGGAGTGGAATAACCATTGCTGTGTGCCATTCTATGGGCACGTAGCCTGTGCAGAGGTTGAGGTTGAACAGCGTGTTTAGGTGGGGGGTTAGTTTGTTCTGTAGTTTGTGCACGATGCAGCCTGGGACACCATCTGGCCCCACTGACGCTGTGTTTTTGGCTTTGAAAGGGCCGTTTTCACCTGTTCATCTGTGATTTCCAGGAAACTACTCTTTTCCAGTATTGTTGTGGGCCTTTTAGAGGGTGACGTTAGCACTGAATCTATCTGCCAGGATGTTGGCAATATTATTAGGTTCAGTATATTTTGAGCTATTTTGCACTAGTTCAGTGCATATGTGCGAGTTGCCACTTAGATTCTTAACATACCTAAAGGCGGCTTTGTGGTTATCTTTTGAATCCTTGGCTAGTTTCTTTCGAAGTTAGCCTTGGATGATTTTATGAGGGACCTTAGTTTCTTACTGATACTGATCAGGGATGTCTTTCCTTCTTGGGTTTTGCTTTTTTTCTGAACTAGTTTCCTCCTTCTATTGTATAGCCTGTTTATGGCAGGGGTCCACCAGACTGGCTTCCTTCTCTTAGATGAGTGAGTCTTGGTTTTGCTAGGGATGGCACGAACCATGCATCCTTGTAGGTGCTCATAGAGTGCATTTATAATGGTTTCTGCATCTTGGACAGTGTTATCCTTTAGCGTGAGGGCTGTGAAACTGGGTCTATATCAGAACATCGAAGTATTAAAACTTCGAATGTTCTGATATTGAACACTATTCAGCAAACGCTAGCAAAAGCGAAGCTGCAGAACAGCAAATTCTTTCCTCAGGAAAGAATTCGGTTGGCCGTTTCTGTGGTTTCTTTATTCTTAGCACTGTGGTGGAAAGTTACGGGTTGGGTTCAGGTAAGTGTGCTATTGTTTGTATGTTAGGGTTAGGGGCGGGTTAGGTGTGTGTGCGATAGTGACAGACTTTAGGGTTAGGGGCAGTTTAAGTGACTTAGGGTTAGGTGAGTGTGCGATAGTGACGGACCTTGGGTTAGGGTTTGGGTTAAGGTAAGTGGGTAGATAGTAGTGTATGTTTAGTTTAGTGTAGCGTTAGATGTAGGAACTTAAGTGTATGTGTGTGGTTGCTGTTTGTTTGATGTGCTTGTGTTGTGTGTATGTGTTTTGGAGCAGCAAATTTTTTCCATGGGAAAATATTTGCTGTTCTGAATGTTCAATATTTCCATATTTAGATATTTTGGGGCCGATGAAATAGCGTTCGCTATTTTCATCTTTCGATAACGTGATATAAACGTGTAAAACTTACCACCTCTGTCTTAAGTAAGGTGAAGTTTGCTTTAGAAAAGTTTTTTTTACTGTGGTTTCCTTAGTTGGGGGTGGTGGTGGGGTGTGAACATCCAGAGTGATTAGTTTATGGTCCGATCTAACCAGTGACAGGTTGACCTCCAGTGTGGAACACCTGTCACCCATGTTGGTGATGACCAGGTACAATATGTTTTCACCTCTGGTAGGGGAGTTTACCAGCTGATCCAGGGCATTTGAGTTGATTAACTCCAGGAAGCGCTGGGCCTGGGAGTTTGTACTCAAGTAGTTTTCCCAGTTAATGGTAGGGTAATTGAAATCGTCCAATATCAGGGTGTTCGTTAGGACCTTCATGTTTTCCAGTGTCTCCAGAAAGGTGGAGTGGTTGTCCTGGATCTGTAGCAGGCCACAATTTACACTGCAGATTTGCCCAATGTTAGTTGCACATGGATCTCAGAGTTATCATGTTGCACCACTAACCTGGAGGTGTAGGTATCCTTGATGAATATGGATACACCCCCTCCTTTTGTGTTTCGGTCTGTGTTCTGTGGCTGAAACGTGTGGTATGAGTTGTAGCCCGGTAGTGCTGGGGTGCTTTTTGGAGCCTTGAACCAGGTTTCAGTTACTGCACAGATGTCGACATTCTCCATACTGAGGAGTGCTTTGAGCGCATGCATTTTGAGATTTAAACTCCTGGCGATAAGTAGCATATCCCTCAGTTTTTTGTTAATTGTGCTCTTTATGGAGGTGGGTTTAACTTTTGAGCCTTCCCTAAAAAAGGCACTATGGGGGCAGCAAGAGCCTTGGCCAGTAGTCAAAAGCCTAGGGTTGACAGGTGCAAACTTCCTTCTATTCAAATAAGGTATGGGCAACTCAGAAACTTGTAACACAGCCGAGAATTCAGCACTAGCCTGAAAACTGGACTATACTAGCTTAGAAAGGTGGGAAACAAGGAATTTTTTTGTTTGTTTTTTTGAAAAGATATGGCAAAAACAGTAAAAAAATACACTTAAAACAGCTTTAAATGACTACAAACGATCAGAAAAGGCTATCACACTAGTGTGTAGCCTACAACAGTTAAACAAATTAAACAAAAATGACTTTTTAAAAGTGCAGGCAGTCAAATAAGTACAATATGTGAAAAAAAAAAGCTTTTAAATCACAATAAACATTGGAAAATTGGCGTTTAAGTGGAAACCGTTAAGTACTCCAAGAAAGTACATAAAACTGATACTTAAT
The DNA here is from genome assembly GCF_019279795.1 of Protopterus annectens. NCBI lineage: Eukaryota > Metazoa > Chordata > Ceratodontiformes > Protopteridae > Protopterus > Protopterus annectens. Next base: position 1,536,283,279 of record NC_056739.1, on the reverse strand, counting down.
CACTCCAAAGTCTCTCTTCTAAGCTAGAAAGATTGTATCAGTTTAAGGCTTTCTAGTACTTCCCAGTAGGTTAGTTACAGGAAAGATGGGAAACAAGCGTAGATGTGGTCTTTTAAACCAGAAAGGTGAAAGAGATGGACAAACTGTCCAAATGGTCAATAAACTACAATTTCTGAGCCAAGAACCACTCCTCTTGTGGTAGACAGGCTACCTAGTGCTTACCACTCCCACTGATAAGCTAGAATGCTTTCCTCCAACACAGAAAGGCTTGCGGGGCTCAGAAGCTTACCAACAGTCCTGGATATAGCAATCCTGTATCTAGAATAGGCTAGTTACAGGAAAGGTGGGAAACAACTGCAAGTGTGGCTTTTAAACCATAAATTTGAAAGAGATGGAAAAAAAAACTGCTCAAACGGCCAATAGCTACAATTTCTGGGCCAGAAACCACTCCTCTTGTGGTAGAAAGGCTACCTAATGCTTACCACTCCCACTGATAAGCTAGAAGGCTTCCCTCCAACACAGAAAGGCTTGGGGGGCTCAGAAGCTTGCTAACAATCCTGGATACAGCAACTCTCTAAATGGACTAGGCTAGTTATAGGAAAGGTGGGACACACTCGCAAGTGTGGCTTTCAAACTAGAAAGTTGAAAGAGATGGAAAAAAAACTGCTCAAACAGCCAGTAGCTACAATTTCTGGGCCAGGGATCACTCTTCTTGTGGTAGATAGGCTACCTAATGCTTACCACTCCCACTGATAAGCTAGAAGGCTTCTCTCCAACACGGAAAGGCTTGGGGGCTCAGAAGCTTACAAAGAGTCCTGGCTACAGCAAATCTGTACCTGGTCTAGACTAGTAACAGGAAAGACAGGAAACAAGCGCAAACACAGGCTTTTAAATCAGAGGGTTGAAAGAGATGGAAAAGCTTCCCAAACGGCCAATAAATTATAATTTCTGGGCCAGAAACCTCTCTTCCTGTGGTAGATAGGTTACCTAGTGCTTACTACTCCCACTCATAATCTAGAAGGCTTCTCTCTAACACAGAAGGGCTTGGGGGGCTCAGAAGCTTACCAACAGTCCTGGATACAGCAAGTCTGTATCTCGACTGGATTAGTTACAGGAAAGGCAGGAAACAAGCTTAGAATTTTTTTTTTTTTTTTACAGAAAAGCAGCTAAAACAGCAGTAAATGCAATGCAAATTGCACTGCAGGCTAGCACACTTGAGTGTGTAGCAATATTATGGAAATACAGTTTAAATAAATGCAATTAAATTAACAAATGACTAAAAAACAAGTGCAGAAGGCAGTAAATTAGAAGGCTACTAACAAGCAGTAATAAGTGCAGAGTAAGAGCGACTGAACAGATAACATGCAGAACAGCAACTAAGACAGTTACAGTAAGAGCAGCTGAATAAAATATGCATATATTTTATTTATGTATTTATTTACTTATTTATTTATTTATTTATTTTTTTGAGGGAGGGAACAGAGCAGGATTAAGAGGCTACAGGGTTGTCCTTCCCAAATGCACTCTTTCTACACAGTAGGAGTGCCAGAAATCAGAATATGATCTCACGGCACTCAGTTGAGTGAGCAAATTAAATTAACCCAGAAGAAGTATCCAAATACAAATTTACAAGAGGGGTGGGCCATTTCAAAGCCACCAATATTAACACCAGAACAAAAACAGGGAGGGGTGGGTGGGGAACTTACTATAGAGACACACCCACAACGTCAGCTGAGTTAATATTCAGTGAGAAACACAAATACATAAATTAAATGCAAACCTATACAAAAAATAGCAGATAAAAGTGTACTTAAATTCATTTATACATCCAGTTGATTTCAGGTAGATCTTAGCTGGAGCAAAGTTCAGATTTTAAGCAGAAATAACCCAAAATGCACCACTTATATAAGGCAGGACAGAATATCAGTGATGAGGTGAAACTACCCCCACTGCTATCAATGACTACACAGAAATTCTAAAAAGTACTCTGTAGAGACACAGCCACAACTTCAGTTGAGTTAATATTCAGTGAGAAATACAAATAAATAAATTAAATACAGAACTATATGAAAAAGAGCAGATAAAAGTGCACTTAAATTCACTTATACGTCCAGTTGATTTCAGGTAGATCTTAGCCAGAGCAAAGCTCAGATAGTAAGTTTAAAGAAAAATACAGAGAAGAAATACTAGAATGGCAAAAGTTTAAAAGATTGCAAGATAGTGATGAATACAAGGAAGTTAGTTATCAAGTATTTACAAACATAACAGATAACAGAGAAAAGTTTATAGAAAAAGAAAGAAAGCAATATGAAATGAATCAAGAAAAACTCTAAAAAGGTTATATAAACAGAGATATTTTCTACAAGGGAGGAAAGAAGAACTAGCACCATACTAAATAAAATGGTTAAGGAAAAAATAAGTGCAGTAAGAGAATGGAAAAAACTAAAAGAAATCGTGGAAATAGTCAAAGAACACATGCTGGAAACGTTTTCAATGTGTGACATTATAATAAAAGGTAAATGAGAGTTAGATAAGCTAACTGCAGAAGTCAATAACAGTACTGAAGAGAAAGTTACAGTTGTAGAATTTGAAAATGTACTGAAAACAGAATGTCAAAGCAGCTACTGGTATAGAAGGACTTGAATACTTAATGTATAAAAATATGCAAGATTGGCAAAAAGAATGTTTTCTAAAAGTAATGAACAAATGGTTTCAAAATGGAGAGCATGATGAAAAAAAATGTATCTAGGTGTGATGAAATTTATAGGGAAAAAGGGAGAAGGAAGAGATATAAAACACTGGAGATCATTAGTACTGAATAATGTACATTATAAGATTTCATGAAAGTAATACAAAAAAGGATAGCAAGTAAAGCAAATAAACTGCTATCTGAAACTATCTTTGGAAAAAAAGATAAAGGAAGCCAAGAACTTCTGATGGCAATAAGGGAACTTGTAGATGACGTAATACATAGAAGATGTAAACAAAGTTTTGATAAAATTCAGCATAACGCACTAAGGAAGATTTTAGTAGAATATTGCATAAACAACAAAATAATAAATGTTTTGAAATCAGTATAGAGGTAAAGCAAAGTGGTGTTGTTAGTTAATGGATGGTTAAGTAAAATAGTAAAATTAAAAAGCAGTATTAAACAAGATGTCCAACAAGTAGCATTTAACTTGCCCTGATTATGAATGCAGTTTTCACTAAAATAAATCAGATACTAGAGAACGCAAAATATCAAACACCAAAAGGAAGTCAGATTCCAGTGATATTTACGCATGCAGATGACTTAGTATTAGCAGTTAAAAACAAGGAATGGATAAATATAGCTATAGAAATGCTCATAAAGGATTAAAAATGCTATGATTAACTAATAATAAAGAGAAATGTAAAGGATTGGGTCTTTTGGAAGAAATAAAAGGCATTAAGTTTAAATATGACATAGAAATTCTAGGAATAAAGTTTGGAACTGAACAACTTCGAGAAACACAATGGAAAGAAAAGATAATTAAAATAAGAGGCATTTGTATATTTTGGAGAACATTCAAACTTTCATACAGAAAGAAAAACAAAGATTTAGACATGAATAAGAACTATTTATATGCACACCCTGAACAGACACCAACCTGGTTAACAACAGGAAAACAATGCTCCTACTTAAGAGTGAAGCTGCAAGTTATTCTAAAAATTAAAGACCAATATGTTACCTTCCAATGATGTATAAACTATATACCAAAATTGATGCCAACAGAGTTTATAGTCATTTAGAAGAAAATTCTATCATGACAATAGAACAAAAAGGTAATAAAAGAAAGTCATATGAAACAAAGGATCATCTGTTGCTAAATAAAGTCATAATGGAGAACCTAAGTATGGCATGGATTGACTACAAAAAGGCATTTGATAGTATCCCAAATTCATGGATAAAAGAGTGCTTAAAATGTATAAGATACACTGTACACTGATTAACTACATCACAACCACTCCATATTCAGTGCTTGCCCCTCGGCTGTCTCTTCCACTCCACATCCAGTTTCTGACTAAATGCTCCATGTACTTTTACACATCCAGGCCTGCCTGACAGCTCCCCTTCACATTCAGTGCATGTCGAACAGCTGCTTGTACCATTCCACATCCAGTCCTTGCCGGAAAGCTCCACATCTAGTAGCCTCTGCTCCTTGCACACATCTGCTGTCTGCCCATGCCTGTTCCCCATGCACAAAGCTTGTATCTGCATGCTATTCTTCCACAGTCAGCCACCTGAAGAAGTTACTCAGAATTTAAGATCAGCAGTTTTAACCTGCAATGTGAATTTCAGATGCCTTTAAGTTGTTATTTCATGTTGATCCAAAAATGCTTTAATCAATGCTAAAAATTAACTGGTTTTCTGGGTTAGTTGAGTTATTTGATGGACATGATGTACTGTCTATAACTTTCAGCTACAAAATTATCAGTAGCAAAACAAAACTGAGCACTGCAGTAAGTGAAAGAGTTTGAGCAGCTCAATCAGGAAAAAAGCCCCTAAATTCTAACAAATTTAACAAAGCAGGGAACAAATCTAAATTTTCCCTAAGCCTTTCTTTTCTCCAACCAATATCTATGATTATATCTTAAATCATATTTTAATTCACTAGCTCATTTAGGATTCTTTTGGGTTCTTTCAGGCCTTTACAACTTGCTTTACCAAACTACTATAACATATTTGACTAGATTTTGTGGAGACTGTCTGTTGATGAATCACAATAAATATCCATCCACAAGAAATAAGCACCACTGCAAAACTATTGAAAGAACTAACTGACTGAATGTAAAACAATGCGTTGACCTTTTACTCAACTCTCAAGTTGTTTAAACCTGAGACCTTTCCCCACTAGTCTCCAGAGTATTCACTGATACACCAACATACACCTTAGAAATTAATCACTTAGGTTCTCTCCTCCACCCCCCCCCCCAAATCTAGGTTTCAGTGCACAGACCATGTTTTTTTAGTCCATGGCCCTAAACTGTGGAAGTCTATCCCTTTTCTTCTTAAAGATAATGCCTCTTACCTCATTTTATGACCTGATCTTAAAGCGCATTACAAGACTCTATGAACTATGTAACAGCTCTCAGTTTGGTGATATCATTTAACCTTTTCCTGCTGTACTTCCCCCTACATAGCTTGCTCTGATTCCGCTTGCCATCTCGATTCTTTCAACTTCCCAGCTTTCAGTATATTGTGTTTTGTCAATCACTCTATATTTCACGATGGGTATATATTGCCATTGTACATACCTTCAAGTCAACTCTGATATTTTCTTTGTATATCACACATGTATACATTACATTGTTTTTCACTCTATATATAATGTCACACATCTATTGTCTCTACCCCCAGCCTGAAAATGAAATAGATCCAAGGGGGTTAGTGCTCTCTCCAATTAGCAAATCCAAAATAAATAAAATATCTTTTGCACTTTTCTTCAGGGATCTAACTGCAAGTTCCAACCACATATTGAGACTCACACATTTTAAAGCAACTGTGACTGAAATGTTGAAAGATAACTCACCTTTAATAAACCAATACTACAGCAGATGCACATGCGACTACAGTAAGCTTCAATGCAAAGTTAAACAGACAATTAGAAGTGTACATATATATATATATATATACATACACACACACACACACACACATATATATATATATATATATAATGCACGTGTGTGTATGTTTTATATATACACACACAAATAAAGATCTGCGCTTAAAATTTTATGTGGAAATAGAATGTAAAATGGCAGGTATGTTAATTACAACAGAGAAAGGGTGTGACAGTATAGTGGTATGGAAATAATGGAAAACATTGAGTAGGAGAAAGGGTGTAAAAGTACTATATCTAGTGTGGTTTATGAGAACAGTGAAAATGGCAGAAACAAGAAGCAGGCCTGTGGGAAATGAAAGCTGCAGAGACAAAAACTTCAAAGAAAAGGCTAAAGGACCTCATTCATAAAAATGCAAAGGTGTAAATGAAATGAAAATTGCCAGTAGAATTCTGCTGTCGCAAGAGTAAAATTCACAGATACTGGCGACAAAGATGAAGGAATGCATTGTACACTATCTTGCTAGAAGCTGAAGGTAAGGCAGATTCTGAAGTTACAGACACAGCAGATAGCTCCACTTGTTCTTACCAGGGATAGGGATATCAATAATTCCTGAGTGAGGAATGGTATCAAAGGCCTTGGACAGATAGAGGTAGGCTGTATGGAACTGCCTTACCCTCATCCACAGCTCTGGTGACTGACTCAAAGAAGTCAACCAGTTAGAGCAGGCATGATCTACCTTTCACAAAACCAAACTGCATGGGATCCAGACTTTGGAGATTTCCTATATCCTTGTTAATTGGGTCCATGATGATGTGCTCCATAGCCTTACATATCAGACTCGTCAGGCTAATGGGGAGATAATTCCCAGAGTCTGTAGTCGCTCCCCCTTTATGGAGAGGGATGACTGTAGCAGTGTGCCATTCGGTAGGAACAAAGCCTGAGGTGAGGCTGTGATTGAACAGGGAACACAGGTGTGGTGCCAGTTCACTTTGTAATTCATGTAGAACATAGCCAGGGATATTGTTGAGTCCCACTGAAGCTGTATTCTTGGCCTTGGACAATGCAGCTTTAACCTGTGCTGCAGTAATGCTGGGTGCCTGGAATTCTTCCGGTATTGTGACTGGTCATTTGGGGGGGGAGAGGGGTAAAGTTGGCATTAAATCTGTTGACCAGTATGTTGGCAATATCTGTTGGCTCAGTATAGGAAGTACCATTGTGCAGTAACTCAGAGCAAATCTGTGTATTGCCGTGGAGATTCTTGATATAACTATAGAAGGATTTGTGGTTGTTTTTAGTGCCTGCCACAATTCTGCCTTCATAACTGACTTTAGAGGTTTTGATGAGGGATCTCAAGTTTTTGTTGAGGCTAATAAGGGAGTTTTTCCAGTCTTGGGACTTTTTCTGCAACAGTTTCCTCCTTCTGTTGTAGAGTTTATTAATGGCAGGGGACCACCAGTTTGACTTCCTTTTTGTGGTGAAGAGGGTCTTGGTTCTGTTGGGTATAGCTAGTTTCAAGCATTTATGTACATATTTGTTCAGTGCATTAGGGTATGATTCGGCAGTCATGCATCTATTTTCCATTGGCATGGGTGCCGTGAAGTTAGCCACCTCTGTTTTCAGGAGCCAAAAGTCAGCTTTGGAGAAGCTTTTAATGGTGGATACCTTTGTGAGAGATGTGGGTGAGATGTGGATTTCCATGGTGAGTAGTCTGTGGTCGGATCTAACCTTAGAGGAATTGACTACTGGTGTAAAGCAATGGTTGCCCAGGTTAGTAATAACTAGGTCAAGGATGTTGCTTCCCCTAGTGGGTGTAAGAATGAGCTGGTCGAGGGCAATGGAATTGGAACATCACCTAAAAAAGGAAGTGCTGGGCCAGTGTATTGGTGCATGAGTAGTTTTCCCAGTTGATTGAGGGGTAGTTTAAGTCACCTAGTATGAGAGTGTTGGGTTGGATCTTAATAGTTTTCAGGGTGCTTAGGAATGTGGAGTGAGAGTCGGGACATATTTGGGGACCTATAGCAGGCTATGACCTGAATTGCTGTCTTATCCAATGTTAGTTGTACCTGAAGTATCTCATATGTGTTATGCTGGGCTACTAGTCTGGAGGTGTGCATATCTTTTATGAATATGGAGACACTACTGCCTTTGGAGCTTTGGTCAATGTTCTGGGGCCAAAAGGTGTGGAATGAGTTATAGCCTGGTAGTGCAGGGGTGCTTTCTGCTGCTTTAAACCAGGTTTCAGTTACAGCACAAATGTTAATGTTCTCCATTTTGAGGAGTGCTGCGAGTGAGTGCATCTTGAGATTTAGACTTCTAGCATTGAGCAGCAAGACCCTCAGACTGCATTTACTTATAGCTGTTATGGTGGTAATTTGGTCTTTGGAACACCACCTAAAAAAGGCACTATAGGGGTGGCAAGAGTCTTAGTCAGTACCCGGAAACCCAGGGTTGACAGATGCAGGCCATCTCTGGCAAAGCATCGAGGTCTGTCAGTTATGCCATCCCAAGCAGACAGATACTGGATCCCATTAGAATGACACCAGAAACTTAGCCAATTGTTGATGTTAATCATTTTCTGTTTGTACTGCAGTATCATTCTGGGTGACTGTAGGCAGCTGCTCAAGTCTAGGATCATACCTGCCTGGGCCACATAATCTGAGAGATCCACCATGTCTTTTTTCATGTAGTCCAGGGAGGTGCATCTCAGGTCATTCACACCCACATGGACAATGACAGAGTCATACTTGTACTTGTTGTGGAGTGACCTGAGGGCGTGTGTTATATGTCAGATTCTGGCACCTGATAGACAGCTGACTGTTACCTTCTTATTCAACCTGGTGAGTGAGACTTCCGTGTGCCTCACTACTGCATCACTTATGATTAGTGCTTTGGGCAAGCTGTTTTGCTTTATGGGCTTAGGTTGAGGGGCACACTGTATAGGTGAGCTATGAGTCTTGTGGTTTGTGCTGTGTTGTGGTGGTTGAGTGCATTTCTGCTTTGGAGGTCTCTGCTGTTTTGGTAAATTTATATTGAGAGGCACTGCGAAGGTGGGTGTGTGGTTTGTGTTTGTATGTGAGAACTGTGATGGTGGGTGTTTTGGAGGGCTATGTGATCCATGTGGTGTGGTGCAGGTGTTGACCTTCTCATCTTAACCAGCCATTCTGGTCTTGGCTGGAGAGTGCATGGCTTCCGGTTTAGAAATATAAGTGCATCTCTCACAAGTCTTAGTTTTGGGAGGTAAGAGGAAAGGGTTGTCTGTGTACATGAGGCAGTTAATACACTGCCTCAGAATGCCCAAGTTCACCAGATTAATAGGAGAAAGCAAAAGGAACTGACCTTTAGACATGCCAGGAGGGATGATTATCATTACTAAGTACTGGAGCTGTTTCCTCATAGGACATCTAGTGCTGATAGCACTTATGTGTGCTACAATAATTGCTACAAAAAGCCTGATGAAGTGCTAGGCGAATAAGCTAATTAAAGTGTAAGAAATAAGAGAGCTAGCAAGATCTAAGGGAAAATTTGAAGAGCAAACTTTCTGGCACCGGTAATAGTTTACCCCCAGCTTAGCGGCACTGTGCAGCACGCAAGCATGGGCTTTTAAACCAGAAAGTTAAAAGGGATAGAAAAACTGCCAAAACATCTAATAAACTACAATTTCAGAGCCAGAAACCACTCCTCTTGTGGTAGATAGGCTACCTAGTGCTTACCACTCCTACTGACAAGTTGGAAGGCTTCCCTCTAACACAGAAAGGTCTGGGGAACTCAAACTTACAAAACAGTCCTGGATACTGCAAATCTGTATCTAGCCTACTCTAGTAACAGGAAAAGTGGGAAACATATGCAGAAAAGCAAGGGGAAACCAGTAGGTGAGGCTTACTTGGGTTTCAGCAAGATTTTTTATTCAGTGTTGTGAAAGCGATTCAAAAGGACATGTAGGAATAAGAATAGGAATCAAAGTGGCAAAACTGGCAGAATACGGACTTAATGACATATGCTGCTAAATGCTGGTATGGGATAGTTGGCCTTCATGCTGCTAAATGCTGGTATGGGATAGTTGGCCTTCAAGATGCTGCTGACAACCAGACTATAAAATGGTCTGGTTTAAATCTGTTGATGATTTGCAGTTCACTCTGAGATCAGGAATACAATGATAGTGATAATGTTCACAGACAGTGGCAATACAGGGGCGGGTGGTTGCAAATGGGGATATAAGTCTTCAGGAAGCTACATGACAGTCATCCTGGATGAGAGATGACAGCTGATTCTCAGTACCATGGAATGTAGTGTAATGAACAGGAGGAAACCAGGTACAACATAATGACTGGTAACCATTATTATATCCAGGGGAAATCATTTAACAAAATGTGAAAAACAAGACCTGGAGCAAATGGGACCCTGCAAAACAGTATGGACATGCACATTCCACAGAGATGGAGATCATCTCATCCCTATATAAAACCCTGCTGAGGCCATATACAGCATTCAGTGGCCAAATGTGTGGGGCAGCACATCAGAAAGTACATATCCATAACAGACAAGCCACAAAGGAAGGTCACAAAATGGTAAGTGATGTTTGGAAAAATTCACCTACCAAGACAGAAATGGAAACTGTGGGATCAATATCTGCAGAAGAGGAATGAGGTTTAAAAGACGGCAGGATTTGAATGAGCAATGTAATGGTTAACTAACAATGACTGGATATGTTAAAAGTGATGTATAATGTTTGCATCTACTGTTGTGTCTCATGGTTTGGAATGTATAATGTCTGCAACTGAGATTGTGTCGCTATGGTTTATTGCCATTTATATAAATGTAACATGGCCCACGTTTCTTCTTTTTTAAAAAAAAATGGTTCATTGTGCATGTATTGAATAAAAGGCGATCTGGACATCATAGTTTTGACACACAGGTGAAGGCTCACTTACTGAAGACAGTGATAAAATGTGTGGCTTGAAAACAGAGAATTATTATCAATATCTTAAACATTATAACATTTATGACTTGGTCGCATATGACATCAATTCATGTTCATGTCTGCTGCTGGGTATATTCTCATATGTCTCTGCATGCTCTGAAGTATTCTTGATTGTTCAATCTATGAATAACCACAACAGAGGGAAAAGAGCTGTCATAGGTCACTGATTCTATTTAGTTTGGCCAATAATTGGCACAAAACTCCTCAGACACAATTCAGTTGGTCAGCAGTCAGTCAAGCATGGACATGTGAAGAATTATTAATCAGTCACCGGTCACACCAGTTCCATTTTTCTTCTTTCTCAGCACAGGTAAGATACAAGCAAGGACATGTTTATTTATGTTATATGTGCAGCAAAGTGTCTAATGTAGTTCTAAAAAAAAAAAAAAAAAAATTAAGAACTTAGGTTATGTGACCACATTCAGGTTTGGAGACCACAGATAGAAATTGCTTTATTGGGGTACAAGTTGCCACAACCATGTTATATATGCCTGCAGCAATTAAATACAATCTAAGCAAACACATGTAGCCATTTCCATATGAATAAGGCAGGATGCAAATGTAAGTTTTGCTGCTCCAGCCAACACTAAAATTGTTATGTATAAAATGCTACAGAAGGTAGTTCAAGAAGAACATGCAGTAGGAGCCTAAAGTTCCTGGACGGCCTGAGACAGACAATTCACAGAACAGTGATCTGCTTGCAGTTTTATTTTATATAAACAATGTATGTATTTAACTACAGTAGATGGTTAGGGAATATGGGAAGGAAGGGGTGGGTTTGAGCTGGCATGACTTATAAATAGTTGAGGACTTTGTGGGAAAAAACTGCTGTTTGTGAGGCAGGAAGGCCACAGACACATAAAATGAATACTGTACTGTCTCACTTATGTACTTAGCTGAACACTTTAGGCATAATTGGTGAACTTGGGTGGTTGAAATAGTCGGATAGTGGGTGAGTAATGTGAGCCCCTTGTGGTTTGAAATGAGTCATTAATCTGCCTGAACATCAAATGACTAATACACCTGTTGTGCATGCCACATTTTGTGTGCCACCTATTGTCTCAAGAGGAACTAATCCTTTCTTAAACCAAAGTACAAATAGTCACTTCTGATGCCATAATGGCACTAGCTGGCTTAGTAAGTGTTTCACATCCATGTGTCAAAACTACCCCTATGCCCCCCCCCCAAAATCCTGTCATTTAAACATAGTGCCATGTACCCTACAAGCGCTGACCAAAGATTCACCATACTGCTGCATATCAGGACCCCATAATATAAATCTCTGAAAGATTCCTAGGAAAAGTATGTACACAATTTTACAGCAAAGGACCCACACAGTGTCATTACTAAGTAAAGAAATCTGCATGGCTTGGTGACTCTCATACATCCTGAAATACCACCCCATTCTGTAAGACTGAAACAAATCAGGCCCAAGACTTGTAGACACACTAATTTCCAACCCACTGTCCATAATTTCCACCCCATTGTCCATTCACATTCAACACTAAACTAGCACAAGGGCAGACAGCCTGAAGAGTAAACTTGCCAAAGCCTGTGGAATTCATTAAACAATGATGTGAATTGTTTATTTTATATATCTGGGTTACAATGTACAGAATTATGTATTTCTTTAACTCTAGCTTGCTTCAATAATGACTTTTGATGCTGGTTCAGATACTCTTCTGAACCATTTGTTGATTTATTCTGGGGCTGCTCGCAGTGGGCTGTAATGGTCCACTTCCTACCTTTCAGGACATACCCAGAAGATAGTGTCTAGATTAAATGTGTTGGTTTGGTGCCAACTACAGTTCCGTTCTTGTCCTTTATTGTTTCTGAATATATATATATATGTTTCCATTAAGACAACTCATTATGGGGAGTGACTGTCAGTATCGGTACTGTTAAGGTAATACCAAACTATAGCATTCTTTCCCCCCCAAGGACAAATTTCTACTCCAGATTTCCTCTTTAAAGAGTTGGAATGTATCTAAGCCTAGCTGATTAGTAATTAGCAGAAAGTGATCACATCAAAGACAGTGACAAATGCTTTCTGCAACAATTATACCTGTCAGACTTTAAAACCTATTATTATTTATAGTGGTGATAAGCCTGAACTCATAGATAAAGTGAGAAAGCTATGATTTTGGGACAGATTGATACTTGGGGGCTAGGTAATATTTGTTTTCAAATAATATTCCATTTCAGGATTACTGTAACCATTAAACATCTTCCCCCCAACATGACCACTCTGGGGATGCCCAGGTTATTGCATTTCCTATTTCTTATTTTGAATTTCCATGTACCTGAGACTTCCCAACACTGCAGATGGTACAAATCCCTGCTGTCTGATTACTTAGAGTTACAGCTACCTTCATATAATTTCAGTTTTGCGGAGCT